>NW_028181256.1:0-91013 GCF_964211825.1 Aythya ferina | reverse complement strand
TCATGCTACTTGGCAGTTCTGCTCCAATCCAGCTCACAAACAGCCCGCCCTTCCCGTGCTGCTCTTCAGAGTGCAGCTTGGCCCCTCTGAGCCTGTGCGACACACCTGTGAAACAAAAAGAAAAGCATAGGCTGAAGCAGCATCCAAAGCCACAGCACAGCTGGGACAGTTACTCTCATCTGCTCCCTAACCTCTGCTCCCTCACCTGCCCTCGAGGCAGATGCTTCCATCTGCTCTCTTAGGCCAGCTACAACACCCCTGAAATATAAACAGGATTTTTACTGTACTTTGTGCAGTTAAGTAACTGCAGTGACAACTGCACCCCTAAAGTACCTGCTACATCTGTTCATCGCTCACCTTGCCAAAAGCAGCTCCGGTCAAGTCCCGCGTTGTACACTGTGTTTCAGCTTTAACAAATGAAAACGGTCACAAGATAATCATTCAGCTGCCAGCATTAGCACCCATCCCTCAACAACACAAAGGGACCCCGTTTACAATATTATCATTTCAAAACAGCAGCCCCCATACCTCAGCACACCTCGGAAGTAGACCAAGCCAGTCACCGAGCTGCCTACGGAGCGCTGAACAGTTCCGGAAGGAGCTCTTTCCTGTGACAGGTTCCTCCAAAGGTTTACACTCTACTGGGGACAGGAGAGAAATAAAAATAAAAGTTTCAAGAACCCCTTATCTGTAAGCTTTCAAGATTCAACAGACCTCCTCCTCAAGCACACCGTTCAAGCACTATGCGAGCAGCTGCTCGCAAGCAGCTCAACTCTTCCCCCCCACACACACATCTGACAAACACCACAGAGATGACTGTGCCTGCTGCCCTTCAGTACGTGCGCAGAGGCAGACCAGATGTCTTCGCCAACACAGTCCGGACAATGTATTAGCACACCCATGCACTGCCACGTTAGCTGTCATCACTAACTGCCAGGCAGGACAGCTCCAGACCAAACACATACACACACAGCCACGCCACAAACACTACAAACAAAACACACAACACAAGGCGCAAGAAAAAGTGACCCCCGGAGGGAAGCCCTATGGCAACAGCAAGTCACAACAGGTGCTCTGCACCAGACCCAAGGAGAGACTCAAATGTCACGACACGCGACCGGAAGACACTGCCAGAACTGGGGTGATGGAGGCCTAAAAAGCCTTCCTTCAAGACAAGAGACCAGAAGGATGGGGACTGAAAACCCCATATGATTCAAAGATTGAAGCCGAAATTCCTTTAAGCGGTATATTCTTTATTGCAGCGCTGGATGCACGGGGGGATCTCTCCACCTATCGTGCATACCCAAAGCAGAAAGCAGTCTTGAATTTATACAATCAATCTATCAATATTCTACCGGCGCCTATACATATTCATTGCCTACCCCCGCCTTCCCTCGCTTCTCATGCTAATTAGCCTTTTGGCACCTTGCGCCTGAGCAGAGCCTCCCAAGAACTGTGGGCAGGGGCCTTTGGGACGTGGGCAGGGGTCTTTGGGAGGAAGACCCCGAGTCTTCCTCACATTGTACTTTTCATCTTTGGTCAGGAATCCGCTGAGTTGGCATGTTTCTTAATCGCAAGAGCTGGCTGTTGCTAATTCTTCCCTTTGTTGTGTCTTTATAATGAATTCCAACGTCCGGTTTTGAGATTTATAGTCCTTACATTTGTTTCTCTGTCCGTCTGCCGCTTCCTTATCGTGAGTTCCGGTGTCTTGTTTCGAGATATACAGTCCTTGTCTGGGGACTGTCCTTGCCTCCCCAATACCTCCTTAATCACATAAGACGACGCTTAGGAAATCAATTCCCAAGCAAGAGCTCCTGATGCGGCCCAGATGACTTCCACAAGAGCGAAGATGGAAACAGATGCGATCTCAAACCGAATATGATGCACGAGACCTGAAACAGAACTGCACTTCAAGCAGCGACTGCAAGACAAGAAGTGCTCGGATCAGAGCCACGATGACAAAACAAGCACTGAGGCCCTTCAGCACCGCTACCAAGTCGCCTGTCTGGTCAGTCCAGTGTAAAAAGCTAGAAGGATATCAAGACCCCAGAAGCACAGAACAGACATTGCAGAAGCAACACTACAGGACAGACGAACAGAAGGAAACTGTCCTGCCTGGTGCACGCACTCACGCTACAAAATAATCCCGCTGCTTCTATTAGCCTGGTGACCCAGCCTGAACCACCCTCGCAGCGGCACCAAGTATTTTCAGCCAGCTGGCTCCACGCTGCTCTGGCTCCCAGCTCCCATTAGCCACCCCAGATATGCAAATACCAGGTGCCCCCCAACTTAGCTCTCAGGTTGCTGCATGGTAAATTCCCTCCGCCTCAAGAAACGCACAGGCACTGGTCGTCATCTTAGTCAATTGCCAGGCTCATCATCAGCTGCAAAAACAGAGTACCAGCATTCACTAGCATGCCGGTCATGATGCCCACCTTCTCCACAACGCTGACTACTGCTGATGCAACATACAACTATGCTCACCTGTTCCTCTCCAAATCCAAGCTCCAACAGTGCAACCGGTATCATCCACACCACCTGGGAAAACAAAGGGATTAAATGATCGTTGCGTTCACAACACGTCACCCAATGGTGTGTTTTTGTTGTTGTTGTTGTTTTTGTTATTGTTGTTTTTTGTGTGTGTGTTTCCTGTATTTATTTATTTTTTAGTCTGCTTTAGCTCAACGGCATGCAGAGTGCAGACAAGAAAACTGGGGTGTTTCTAGAAGCAACAATCCCCACGCTTTTGCTGTAGCTTTGAATATTAAAAG
Organism: Aythya ferina; assembly: GCF_964211825.1. Taxonomy (NCBI): domain Eukaryota; kingdom Metazoa; phylum Chordata; class Aves; order Anseriformes; family Anatidae; genus Aythya; species Aythya ferina. The sequence goes on along the minus strand of NW_028181256.1, from coordinate 88,242 downwards.
GACAATACGACCCAGCAAGTAACTGGAACTTTCTTACCTGGAATTAGCTCAAACTTTTCTTCACATTGAAAGAAAAATCTAGGAGCAGAACACATTATACACCAACAAAATTGAGTCCATTTCATCCCCAGAAAAAAAATCACATGCTCTCATCCCCTCCTGTACGTCAGCCGCTTGCCTACCCCACGTGGCACACGCTTCCATCTGTTCTCTTTACCCACTTATAGCACCTCTAAAAGGCAAACTGGAATTTTACTCTATTGGCTGTAGGAAAATAACTGCAGTGACAACCGCGCCCCAAACTGAGCCAGCAGCCCCTACTAAACATCCCTCTACTAAGTGAATTCCAAGCACTTAAAATCCAGAAATCCATAGACTCCAGCCTGCCTAAACAACCCTGCAACGGACAGAAGGAAAAACAAAGCACTGTCCCCAAAGAGCAGCCCAGGCAGAAGGAGCTCTCTGATGGCATGCCTGGGGCTCATATAGCATTTAGCCCTGCCCAGCACCCAAACCCAATCACCTGGGAAAGGGGAGGGGCAAAGCACATGAAAGTAGGAAGAGAGCAAAAGGAGCAGCTGTGTTTTGTTTTGTTTTCCTTTCCTTTGTTTTTTAAAATCTGTTTTATCTCAAAAACATTCAGAGAGCAGACAAGAGACCTGCGGTGTTTCTAGAAGCAAAAATCCCCTTTTGCTTTTGCTGCAGCTTTTAATGTTGAACTGATAACGGCACCAAGCAAGTAACTGAAACTTCTTCAACTGGAATTAGTTTAAACACGCTCACCGTCATCTGCAAACACAGAGAACCAGCATTCACTAGCCCTAACCCTAACCCCAACCCTCACCCTAAACTCTAACCCTAGCCCCAGCCCTAGTCCCTAAGCCCAACCCTGGTTCCCGAGAACTTCATTTCCAGGCATGCTCTGGGCGCTCAACATGGCCTCCCGGAGGTCCGGAGTCCCAGAACTACATTTCCCGGCATGCTCCGGGCACCCAACACGGCCTCCCGGAAGTTCGGAGTCCCAGAACTACATCTCCCGGCATGCTCCGGGCAGTCAACACGGCCTACCGGAAGCCTGGTGCCGGAAAACTACACCTACCAGAATTCCCTGGACAGCCAGCACGGCCAATCAGAGGCCGAGCTTTCGAGAACTACATTTAACCGCACTCACTGTAACCCTAGCCCTTCCCGCCCTTACACAAAAAAGCCTCAAGCCCTATCCCTAAACATCCTCGAAACCCCTACGGACCTAACCCAAACTATTTACCACACTAAACCCCTGAAGTCCTATGCCTAAAACCCCTAACCCAATAAATTAAGACGCTCAAATCCCAAACCCGCAAAATTGAGATGCTCAAATCCCAAACCCAAAAAAATAGGACGCTCAAATCCCAAACCCCCTTCCAAAAAAGAAAAAGAAAAATCAAGAAAAAAAAAAATCAAACAAAACAAAAACAACAAAAGGGGTAGATCTGGTGGCATCTGCCCTGTAACCCTGCAAAAATCACGAGGGACCTAGAACAACAAAGCAAACGCACAAAATAACATTGACATCCTATCCATAAATGTGCTATAACAATTAATCACCTCCAAAGAGCTTCAAGCAATAAATGCACATACTACTAGATCGGTTTCCTCTAAAAGATCGTACCAGACCCTGACCCACCAAAAGAACCCTGCATGTAGCTAACAGAAGCATCAACAAAGCACTGACCCCAAAGAGCAGCCCGGGCAGAAGGAGCTCTCTGATGGCGTGCCTGGGGCTCCTATACCATTTGGCCCTGCCCAGCACCCAAACCCAATCACCTGGGAAAGAGGAGGGGGCAAACCACAAGAAAGAGAGCAGGAGCAGCAGCAGCTGTGTTCTTTTATTTATTTATTTATTTGTTTGTTTTGTGCCTATCCCTAGTTTACAGCATGCAGAGTGCAGACAAAAGAACTGGGGTGTTTCTAGAAGCAAAATTTACCGTATTTATGCCTCAGCTTTGAACATAGAAAGGACAATACAACCAAGAAGGTAAATGAAATATTTTCCACGGGAATTAGCTCTAACGTTAGTGTTAGGTCAGAGGTTGGACTCAATGATCTTGAGGTCTCTTCCAACCTAGAAGATCTGTGATTCTGTGTGATTTACATATGAAGAAAAATCTAGGAGCGTAGGAAATTACACATCAAAAAAAACAACGACGTAATAAGCAACGCGCATGCACGGCCCCACGGCCGCCTGCAGTACTCGTTTTCCACCAGCAGGAGGCGGCAGAGGGCGCCCCCGGGCCCCACCGCGCATGCGCCCCCCTCGGCCGCCTGCAGTACTCGTTTTCCACCAGCAGGAGGCGGCAGAGGGCGCCCCCGGGCCCCACCGCGCATGCGCCCCCTTCGGCCGCCTGCAGTACTCGTTCTCCACCAGCAGGTGGCGGCAGAGGGCGCCCCCGGGCCCCACCGCGCATGCGCGCCCCCCGGCCGCCTGCAGTACCCGATTAAAACCAGCAGGTGGCGGCAGAGGGCGACCGCGGGCCTCACCGCGCATGCGCACCCCCCGGCCGCCTGCAGTACCCCTTTCCCGTCAGCAGGTGGCGGCAGAGGGCGCACGCCGGCGCCACCGCGCATGCGCGCCCCTCGGCCGCCTGCAGTACCCTTTTCCCACCAGCAGGTGGCGGCAGAGGGCGCACGCGGGCGTCACTGCGCATGCGCGGCCCCCGGCCGCCTGCAGTACCCGATTAAAACCAGCAGGTGGCGGCAGAGGGCGCCACCGGACCCCACCGCGCATGCGCGCCCCCCGGCCGCCTGCAGTATTCGTTTTGCACCAGCAGGTGGCGGCAGAGGGCGCACGCGGGCGTCACTGCGCATGCGCGCCCCCCGGCCGCCTGCAGTACCCGAATAACACCAGCAGGTGGCGGCAGAGGGCGCCACCGGACCCCACCGCGCATGCGCGCCCCCCGGCCGCCTGCAGTATTCGTTTTGCACCACCAGGTGGCGGCAGAGGGCGCCACCGGACCCCACGGCGCATGCGCATCACCCGGATGCCTGCAGTACCCCTTTACCACCAGCAGGTGGAGGCAGAGGGCGCCACCGGAACCCACCGCGCATGCGCGTCCCCCGGCCGCCTGCAGTACCCTTTTCCCACCAGCAGGTGGCGGCAGAGGGCGCCCGCGGGTGCCAACGCGCATGCGCGTCCCCCGGCCGCCTGCAGTATTCGTTTTGCACCAGCAGGTGGCGGCAGAGGGCGCCACCGGACCCCACGGCGCATGCGCGTCCCCCGGCCGCGTGTAGTACTTGCTTCCCACCAGCAGGTGGCGGCAGAGGGCGCCCGCGGGCGTCATGCGGCATTCGTGGCGCCCGGCAGCCTGCAGTACTCGCTTCCCACCAGCAGGTGGCGGCAGGGGGCGCAACCGGACCCCCACCGCGCATGCGCCCCCCCCGGACGCCTGCAGTACGCATTTTCCACCAGCAGGTGGCGGCAGAGGGCGCACGCGGGCGTCACCGCGCATGCGCGGCCCCCGGACGCCTGCAGTACGCGAATAACACCAGCAGGTGGCGGTAGAGGGCGCCCGCCGGCGCCACCGCGCATGCGCGCCCCTCGGCCGCCTGCAGTACCCTTTTCCCACCAGCAGGTGGCGGCAGAGGGCGCCCCCCGGGCCCCACCGCGCTATGCGCGCCCCTCGGCCGCCTGCAGTACCCGAATAACAGCAGCAGGTGGCGGCAGAGGGCGCCCGCCGGTGCCACCGCGCATGCGCGCCCCTCGGCCGCCTGCAGTACCCCTTTCCCACCAGCAGGTGGCGGCAGAGGGCGCCCGCGGGAGGCCTTGGCGGGCGGATCACAGCTCGCCTACTGTGCCATTCGGAGCTTGGGGCTGTATTTTTTCCAACGTATTTGCTACCCACACCCCGCGGGGCAGCTTGTCTTACAAAGAAGTCTCTCTGTTAATATTCTCTTTAAGGCGGGCACGAAGCATCCACTGCTCTTCTAAGCAAGCAACCTTCCTTCTGTGCTCCCTTCGGGATGCAGGACTACGTGCACTCAGATTTATTCCACTCATTTTTCTTCCCCTTTTCATTGGCACAGTCTCCAAGGACGCCTGGCTTTCTTCTCACAGACTCGCGTCCGTTTCAGTGTAAGGCATCTTTTCCCTCCGCTGCTCTAATCCAAATTCAAATTATCCAGATAAAACAATAGCGAGGTAAGAGAGAACTGTCTGAGTTAAAGTCACCATCTTTCTGTAACTAATTTAGCAGACAGCTGTACCGCATCAGAGGAGGAGGTTTAGATGCTAACCAGGTCAGGCACATCACGGTCAAGTGAGCGCCCCCGGAATCACTAAAGAAACTTAAGGAAGAATCTACTAGAAGAAAGCTGTCTCCTCTTACCACCGCCTATTTAAAAGATAGTGTAGTACAGGCAGTTCTACGTGCATAAAACCACATACACACAGTATACCTGACCCAAGTAAATTCCCTCTTAGAAGTCCACCATTAAGCAAAAGAGGTGTATTGTGGTGACACACAGCTGCCGTGTAATGATCCTGAAGGGATGAATCGCCCTATGTATTCCAAGGTACTACTGTGGTTTGTTTGGTTTTTTTTCCCCCCCCCCCCCAAGTACGTTCAACAGTACAGGTAAGTACGTTCCCGCTAAGAAAAAGAGTTCAGAATTGTTTATAACGAGTTCGTTCCAAGTGTCACTTTCTCACTTAACGTAGTAATAAAGATACGCTGCTGCTTTTGGATTTTATTTCCTTCTTGAATCTCACTGGTGTAATTCCAGTGGTCAAACAACCTCTTCCAGAAAGACCAGCCCACTGCTTCACAGGAGAAGGAAAAGATGTCTCACACACGCTGGCTAGTACTAAAAAGAGTAATAGGAAGAGAAGTTCAGGCCATCAATGTAAGTATGTTTCCCTGCCTCTTCTGCTGGCTGGTCAAGTGGAATCCTCAGGACAGCCCCAATACCTTGTGAAGAGCTTCTTAACGCCAGCACAACTTCAACCTGTCTTTTAAAAGAAAGCTGTTAAAGGAGCAGGAGGCTGTTTTTAAATGAGAACAACCGAAAATAAAATTATCTGAAGAGCCACTTACTACTGGCATATTACCGTTTAAAAGGAAAATATTAATTACGTGCAGGTGCTCCAGTCTTCGTTGCATTTTCTGTGATTCACAACATTACCTTTGAACAAAAGAGTAAGAGGAACGGAAGGGAGGATATTAACTCGGGTAACCAAGGATTTGGTAAGCTGGAACTTGGTGTCTTTAACACTTTAGCCTTGGAGCAAAAATGTACACCCTGTACAGGCTGAGCTGACTGATGAGGCAGGTGCTCCAGGGTACGTGCTACCGGGAGGTAAGTAACAAACACATTCCGCAGCTATTACCAGAAGTGGGGTTTCAGGATATGCAGACTGGTTTCACAAAAAATATTAGCGGTCTGTTGGTGACAGACAATTCGAGGAATTCAGCGCTGCCCATTACAGACTCCTCAGATCAGCACTTAACGAGAATTAATAAAAGGGTTTATTTTTATATATATATATATATATATATACATATATATATATATATACATATACACACACCCACACCCACCCACCTATGTTCAAAAAAATGTATACAGTTAAAATATCAAATTAGTGATCCGGTAACAACACTGTTCAAAACCAATCTCTTTTGTATGAACATTAAAATAAATGCACACTTTTAAAAGCATTTCTTTTTAGTGCTTCCAAAGCACAGCGTGTGCCAAGGCAAGGCCACCTGAAGAATCTCCGTCCTCCTCACGGGATGAAAGAGAACTGAAGTCAGGGACCTGGGAAGCCTCAGGTGCGCTTTCATAATGTCTGCAGATAAAAACAGAAGAGAGTCTGAGGTAGATTGTTTAGTAACCACCAAGTGGTAACAGTCACAGGGCTGTCTTTAGCTTTCATTAACACAACAGCAGTTTCTTTACTCTCGATCTACGCTGAATCTCAAGTTTAAAGGCATGGCTAGCAGTTCTCGGGAACAAGGCCCTCGTCTCTGTGCTGGCAACATGCAATATTACCAGTGCAGGTGTTTCTGGGAGTTTTGTTTGTTTGTTTGTTTTTTTATTGGGACACACACACACACACACACACCAGATGGGATCTCTCCACAATGCAGACACTGTGTGCATTTGACAGTGCCCCATTTTAGTGCGATCCACTGCCTATTGCACGTAAAACGGCTAATGACAGTATTCAAGTGAGTAAATTCTCACCACCTGCAGGAGGGGCAGCAATGGTTATTTTTTTCAGCCTGTTGAGCAAAGAGCACCCTCCACAGGAAAAAAGCCACACCTTTCATAGCACGTCCTTAAGGTTACAGCCCAGCTTCTGCCGATAGAGGTTCGTAAAGTTAAAGCTCTGCTGCTTCTTCTCGGACTCTGACAGTAAGATCACTTGACCGCCAGGATGGCGAGGGCAACAGCTACGTCCTCTTCCACTCTTCTGCGGCACAGCAAACTCATTCCCGGTCCGTATTCCTCTGGCTGGTACACTATTATCTACCGTTCACCTGATTAACTCTGTTGGGTAGGCTGTTGAACTCTAGCTCCTCTAGCGTTCTCTCTAAGTGCTGTATTAAGACACGATTTTTAAACCTAGGGAAGTAATTTCATTTCTTCTTCCAAAAACAGCAGTTAAATAACTCAGTATTATTTGGCCACGACAAACAGTATTAGCAGAGGCTCTCTGTTTCCAGCATGGAAGAGCTTCCCTCATTTCTGACGCCAGAATGGCAAATTTAATTTGATACAGCCATCTTTCCCCAACCCACGCAAATTCTGGGTCTTTCTTCCATAACCACCCGTATCTTTCTATTTCACACTTCAGCTCTAGGTAACGACCATTTACTTCAGAAAATACAACGGCAGTTTGACCGCTGAAACTGTAATAATTTAAGTATGTCAAAACAAAACACTTGTTTTGGAAAAGACTGAGATTTGCTATCATGAACAACGTTAGCGTTTAACTCCGAATCATTCGTATCTATACAAACCTTGCTCCTTCCCTTATAGCAAATTCAATGAAATACTTCTGAGTTTCCATCGGTCCTTGTACGTACCTCCTCAAGAAGAGAGAAGATTTTTTTCACGATCTTAAAGAAGAGATCCAAACGGATATTAGAAACAGATCTTGTAAATGCATTTTCAGTAAATCTCAACAGCCAAAGGAAAAACAACAAAGCCTAGAGTTTCCCATTTCTGCATACAGTAATGCACGTAAGAAAAAAAAGCCAGCATACCAATAATTTGAAGTGATATCGATTAGCTGATATTCAAATGTAACGCTGAATTTTGTTCTCTTAAAAGAGCAGTATCTAGAAACACCTGCCCTTGGAAAATGCAGACTAGGTTTAATCAGCAGAGAAGCCTTGCATCTCCACGAACACGCTGCCATGATCAGCAGTTAATAGAAACAAAGGGATACCAAGCCACGTTTCAACCTAGAGCTGTCATTTTTGAAAGCAGAGGTTTAAGATAACTACTCTTTACAAGATGACCGATCTATGTGGAGCATGAGCACGATTGTCTCGTATAAAGTTTAACAAAAAAAAAAAAAAAAAAAAAGTAGCGCCAAAGAATGAACCGGACACCTTAGATGTGAAACAACAGTATTTTTTCATTGGTTTCTGTGTTTTCTTCTCTGAACCAACTATGAAAACACGAATGGCGCTGTGACTAAGCCTGCTTAAGAGTGCTGCAGTAAGGACAGTGAGGATATAAAGTTGGACTGTGAATACATGTACTTACTTTCTTGTTCTTCCACTACTTGTACACGACTAATCAAAAATCATTCCAAATCTGAGGTTTTATTTTCAAAATAGATCCTCATTTCAAGAAAAAGTCTTCTGTACCCCTAGCCTATTTTTAATACACTAATAAAGAACTTACTTCTTCCACGTTTGCGAACCTCTTTCACCACTCTGATTTTAATGCCAGCATCGCTTCCCTCCAACATTGTAGGTGTTATTTTAAATCAATTTGGCACAGATTCAGAAGTAGACTCCATCACTCGTTTTTGGTCATCTCCAGCCACGCTGTAATTTAGAGGCCCTCGAACAAGTGCATTGGTACCAGGTTTACGATCCAAGCCGTCTTTGCATCATTTAAGCAATTGAACTCATCATGTAGAGAGTCTAAGTCACCAGGTGACATTTCATCCTCTCCCTTAACAGCTGGAACCGAAGAAGCCATTTGCACAGACAAGCCATCAATTTGCTTTTCCAGCAACTGACAGTTTTCTGCTTTCTTCTCTCCATTACCATCTTGGACAGTACTGATACCAGTGTCTGAAAATTAAGAAGGAGCTTAGTAGTGCATATAACTGCAGGATCAAAAAACACAGAAGGACGTTATTCTGCATCCCTTCTTGTTGAAAGTACTGTGGAGAGAGTTACTCAGCACTGTCAGATCACTTCAGTAGTTTTATTCACCCTTTGACGCAACCACAGGAATACCTCCTTTTGGGCTGCTACCGTCTCATATGACTGTCGTGAAGTTATTTGCTGTATTCCCATTTCAGTGACTAAAGTAAACTAAAGTTTCCCCTCCTTCCCCGAGTTCCAGCAAATTTTTCTTTCGACTCTGCTGCAACAGGTGGGTAAATTACTATTTGTGAGAAATTTAAAAATTTTTTTTTTTTTTTTTTTTACACACTTTCCTTCCCCACTTCTCCCTTCCCCACTATAGAATACACAAATGAGAATTAAAAGCTGAAATGAAATCCTTGCTACCGCCAAACCATCGTGGTGAAAGGTTTCAGCACTTTTTAGAAACAGTTCCAAATTATTGCTCATTCAGGACTTCGTTACCTATAGCAACAGCCTGTTTGTCTAAGCCGACCAAAGAAATTCAGTCCCAATTAACTCTAAAACTTACGTGTCCTTTTGAATTAACACAGAAAGCACGGAGACCTTTTTTTTTTTTCCTGCACATTATGTCCATTTATGACCACACAAGTTCCTGTACTACAACAACTCCAACATACTTTTATTTGTTGGCATGCCTTTGAGGTTCAGATATGGTGACGGAGATCCAGCAGCACAGGGTGGCCCTTTCCCACCAACATGGTTTGTCACAACAGTGACTGTGGCCGTCGCAATAGCGGCGACGTGCTACGCCTTCTCTCTTTAGTGATGCTGGAGTATTGGGCTCTCCAGGACGCTTGATCTTATTCTGAGGCCCAGCAACAAATTTATCTGCTTCATCTATCATCGTACCCTGAAAAGACTTTTTTTTTTTTTTTTAAATATAAGTAAAAAACAATTGCTTCGTCAATTCACTACCAGAGTATTTGCCTCCGTGTTACAATTCAGTTACTTTTCAAATAATGATACAGCAGATAGCAAGACTTCTCCTACCTTCTCATCCTGTTTGAACAGACTGCCAAGTGTATGAAGAAGCCTTTTTGGTTGATCTGGATCGATCTCCCGAAGGGGTGAAGGCATCATTTTCAACTACTCCTGATGATTTCCCCTTTGAGCAACAGGAACGCCGTGAAGGCAGTCTGCAGCAGAACAAGGTATCTAAATTTAGTCTACCTTAAGACTAAGGAAATACAAGCCTCGCATGCTTCCATTTCCAGTGTTAGCATTTAAGATCTAGAAATCACTATTTCCTCCCTCTACAAAACAAAGGAAAAGCAAAAGGCAAATAAAGCCCCTCTTTCCTTTCACCGTCACTATAAGAACATCTACTGCATCCTGTTGCACAGGAAAGCTCACCCATGAAACTTAATTTTCAAATTCCAAGCACGCACAACATGTTTTGTGACAGAAGGCAGAAATTTCATTCTTTTCCTTCGGAATCTAGGGAAGGACGACTGACCCAAGAAACGATGCAAAGTCTACTTCCTCTCCCACACCGAGGACAGAAACACTACTTAGGTGAATTAAATAGCTGTACCAGAATATTAATAAATAATTGTGTCCATTTACCTTCATCCTGCCCCACGATATCCCTGCGTGTTTTCAGAAGATTGGTTCTCATTCCGGTTAGCTGATCTAGAAGACTGTGACAAGACATATCATATGCATTTCTGAATGCCCGTGGCTTCAAATCCTAGTTTTATAATAAAACAAGTAACTTTCAGTTAACCCGCGAGTTCTCACGCACAAAGAAATTGCTCTGTGGGCTGTACTACCGTTAACTACTAAAAAAACAAAACAAAACAAAAAAAAATTCCAAAACAACTTCAGACATTCTGAACGTATTCTGAAACAACTTTCTTTCCATCTCTCCGGAAAGAGCTTTCCTCCTATCTGTGACAAAGGAAAAAAAAAAAAAAAAAAGTTGTGATCGCGGGAGTCGTTACACAAAGCCACACTCTGTGAATTCACTACTACAGTTAAGATCATTTTTAGTCAAAAATACCTCGGCAGCAATGCTATCACTGCAAACATAGCGTTGCCAAAAAAAAAAAAAAAAAAAAAAAAGAAATTCAACTCAAGATATAGGAGAGGGCGAGCTAAAAGCACAAATAACATGACCGATGGAGGCTGCAACAACCACCTGGTAGATGGTTGTCCACAGCCCTCGGATTGCATGGTCGTCTTTCCTGACAAACGAATACTGGAAGAACAGAAAAGATACACCGTGTGTCCGCAAAAGCCTTCGGGGAGACTACTGAAAGGAAAACCAAACCAAAAAACTAGGAACAGCAAGTGGCGTATACGTCAGTTTTGTTAACAGAGCACCACTAATGTACCAGGAATTTCCACATTCTTCGCCCCTCCTCTACCTTGAAAATGTCACCCAATTCTGTCAGTGTCTTCACCATCAGCATTTATTTATTTATTTCGTTTTTCACGTGGACATGCGAGGAAAACATTTCGAGTACCCTGTCATCGAGGAAGAAGAGGAGAGGGGGGAAAAAAAAAAAAAAAAAGAGAGATGAGGGGGGAAGAAGCACTGCCATTCCTTTCCTCGGTAACGCGAGCAAAAAGCTCAGGCGCTCAGCAACAACGTGCTTTGAAAGATAAAACACAGAAGAAACTGCACGTTATTTAGTCTCAGCTACAGAGTCACGTGTATTTGTACCTGCTCATTTATTCATCTGCCAGTGTATTTTAGTACAAACGCTACAGAACATAGAAACCGCAAGGTTACTACTACCTTTTGTGACCGACGCGATCTTTGGCAGGAACAGCTATCGAAAAAGAACCAACAAAATCCCCTTCGTCGACAGCCATCCGAACCTTTATCGTCTAACAGCAGTCCTACAAACATCCCCTGGGATGCTCAACTCCTGAAACTTTCTGTTCAACTTGAGGCAGAACAAGCCCTTACCCTGGGCACCTTCACCCAGCTCTCCACTGCTAGCAGAGTAGCACCCTGATACTGTCCAGGACGCGCTGCAGCAGCCTACTCGCTTACGCGTATTTACTGCAGCCTGGTTCGAGACGCGCACAGAGGGACCCACGAAAAATCCACCCTTTCCTTCAGAGAAGTAAATACATACATACATACGGACGACACGGTAAGGAAGAAAAGCTGAACACACAGCATGCGGTCCTTTACCGTGGGGCAGATCCAGCATCAGCACAAGGAGCTTTGGGGCACGTGAGCGATCATCTACACCGGCCATCGCGACAAGCCAAACTCACGCACACAAGCCTCGACCTAAAAACACAGAACACATTAAGTTCCTTTATAGCTTATGGAAGTAACAACCAGCATCTCAGATGCAGTTGGATAGTTGGATTGCATCAGCTTAGGGACTGCCTCCTTCAAAACGCACAGGGGGGTGGGGAAACCAGTCTTGGAAACCTGTTGCCTAACAGGAAGGAGACTGTTGTCTTCTCCTCCATAGGTGACGTTCTTCCAAGCATCGTCCTGCTCCTGGATTTTACCAGCCGCGACGGGATGGTCCTACCGGCGTGAGTCGGGAACGCTTCCCACGGGGTTTCTGTGACACTGAAGTAAGTTTTCTGCAGGTACAAGTAACGCAGCACGAGACGGCAAGGAAGCTAAGGCACCGTCTGCAGCACAGCACGTGTGCGATATTGGGCCTGAGGGGACCAGTCAAAGCCTGCAGTAATCGCTGAACAGGTGGGCAAGCAGGGAGCCCTACGGGAAACAAAGCTCACGTTCTGCAAAGCTCTTTTCCCGTCAAGAAGACGGCCTTTTCTATTCAGCGCATTTACTGAACTTTAGGCTACTTCCCATTCGCTTTGGCAAGTTAGCCTTTGCGTAAGCCAAGAGGTTTTAAACTGCCAAGCACCACTGATGGTTCTTGTTCTCCAACAACAGGGAATTTCAATCAGGGCACTCGTTAACAGGAAAGCCTGGCTCTGTTTCACACAAATCACGTACCTAAACCACGGAGACAGGAGTCTGCAGGAAGAACTCTTTAAAAGGTGAACTTAAAGAGAAGGATACTACTCATTTTTCCAGAACTTCTGCAAGGACTGCGGCAAAAAAAGGCTGAACCAGGGACGTCTCTATCATCATCCCCTCTAGAATTCAGCAACTCCATACAGTTATGGGGCAAATACCACAGCTGCAGCGCAAGACAAACAAAGACCTCGAAGGTCACGTTTCTGCCTGCGTACCGAGTTCCGCTGGGAAGACCCCCCACCTCTGGAAAGACCCCCAGCCGCTCAACTCCCAAGCAACGTTGCCACGGCCAGTGCTTACGCAGAGTTTTGCTCTCTCTCGCTGCTCAGTACAGGCCCAAGGCCTCCTTTATTGCACACAGTTCAAGCAAAACTCTTGGGACATAACCAAGAGACAGACAGACAGACAGACAGAAATTGCCTCTCACGTCTGTCCTCACTGACCGCAACCAGCGTCCTGGAAAGCCCCGCAAGCACCGGTCTATTCCTAGGACAACTCCGAAAGCTGAGGCGGGACAAAGTTTAGCCTCTCGTACCAAAGACTGAGCAACAGACAGAGCCTGACAGGCCAGTTCATTCTAGGTCTAAGAGGCTACTACGACTCGGCAGGCACTACGTGCCTTCCTTCCCTTTGCGCTTCCCAGCGCCGAGCAGCTCGCGCTTCCGCAAATTCAATGAAGCCTTGGAGCCGGGGCTGCAGGAAGCTTACGAGCACGCCTCGATTCCACCCCGAGGTCGCTGCGACTTACCTGGGCAGTCGGGACGGACGGGCTGCTCTCTCTCCTGAGAACCCTGCGACCGCAGCACGCCAGCTGCGGCTTTCCTCGCTTTACCCGGTGCGCCACCTTCGCTCGGCAACAAACCCCGCAGGGGTCCTAGCGGCGGGGAGCTGCTTCTGCCCCGGTGAACCGCAGCACAAGGAGAGAGCCGGCTGTCAGGACGCAGGGAGAGGAAAGCCTCCGAGGCGCGGCGCGGCGCAGCCCAACGATCAAGCGCAGCGAGGACCCGCGCCCGGCCTCAACACCCCCCGCCCCTCCCGGCCCGACGCTCCGAGGAGGCACCCCCGGAGGCTCTCGCTCGCCTCACCGCCGGCAACCGCGCTCGCCGCCAGCGGCAACCTGCGCCTCCCGGCGCGCACGGCCCGGCCCCGGCCCGGCCCCGGCCCGGCCGCGCAGCCCGGAGCCCACGTGGCCGCCCGGCAGCGCAGAACTACAGCTCCCAGCATGCCTCGGGACGGAGCACTCCAGCCAATCCAGAGGGGCGTCGGCCACGCGCACGCAACGGCACCTCCTCCTGCTGCCCTCTCTGCCCCCCCCCGCCGCCGCAGCCGCCCCCATCTCCCCTGTCCCCTCTCCCCCAGCCCCTCTCGTGCTCCGAGCATCTCCAGCATTTCAGGAACTGGAACCCTGGAACCGCTGACGTCTGGCACGTGTCAGAAACGTGGCAGGAGACGTACTCTGCTGTCGCAAGGCACTTGCAAAGCCGGCCCGACAGCTGAAGCAGACTCACACAGTCCACCGAGCAACTCGGGGCCCCCACTGCTGTCCACTCACCCTCATGCTTCGTTCAAGCTTCCGTGCCTACGCCCTGAGCTACAAGAAACAAAGAGAGAAGGTCACATCCACAATGGATACGCAAACAGCGCGGCACATGCAGAGGACTCAAACACAGAGACCAGAGTCAGACAAATAAAAAACAAACAAACAAACAAACTGAAGTCCACAAATGCCACAAGGCCATGAATGCATAGCAGCCCCGGCAGGGGTAATGACAGACATACCCTTTGCAGATGAAAAAGGTGACCCTGCTCAGACTCTTGGTAATACTGCACCAACGCGGTCAAGCCTCTTGTAGCATGTCATCAAGCTGGTTTTAGTCCTCTGGAGAGTTACACGAGTGGGTTGATTCATCTAGAGATTAAAATACAGATCAAACACAGGAGCGTATCATCCCACCATCCCAAAAAAAAAGTGAGCCAGCAACCTCTGCTAAATATCCCTCTATGAAGTGAATTCCAAGCCCTTAGAATTCCAGAAATCCATAGACTCCAGCCCGCCTAGAGAACCCGGCAACTGACTGAAGGAAAAACAAAGCACTTACCCCCAAAGAGCAGCCCAGGCAGAAGGAGCTCTCTGACGGCATACTTGGGGCTCATATACCTTTTGGTCCCACCCAGCACCCAAACCCAATCACCTGGGAAAGGGGAGGGGCAAAGCACATGAAAGTAGAAAGAGGAGGAGCGGCAGCTGTGGTTTATTTACTTATTTATAAGGCTTAGCTCAACAGCATGCAGAGGGCAGACAGGAGAACTGGGGAGTTTCTAGAAGCAACAATCCCCATGCTTTCACTGCAGCTTTGAATGTTAGAAGGACATTACCACCAAGCAAGTAACTGAAGCTTTTTCAGCTCGAATTAGCTCAAACTTTTATTTACGCAGAACGAAAAATCTAGGAGCAGAACAGATTATACGCCAACAAAATCAATTCCGTTCCACTCGCAGCAAAAATCACTTACTTCAGCAGGCTATCTGAGAACCAAAAGGCTATGCTGATGGGTCAAAACACACTACAGGACACTGGGGCCGGGCCCTCCGCTGCACCCACTTAAAACCCATCCCTACACTCACCAAGGTGCAACCCCAACCCGAACACAGACGCAGCATTTCAGCCTCAACACAGTTTCCAGAACTGCTGGAAAGCAAGCTTCATCCTCAGCGAGGCGTGCTCAGGCTGCACAGGAGGGGGCTTCGGGCACCTCTTTGCCTACCGAAGGAGACCGCCATCAGCACCTGCTTTGTTCCGATCCTAAAGGCTAACATCACAGCCCACGTCGCCTGGGACACCTGATAAACAGAAGAGAAAGCAGCCATACCGTTTTCAAGCCGTCCCTGCACGTGTCGCTCCTCGATGATCTGCAACCTCTTCTCAAATCCTCAACCGCTTCTGTGGAGAGCCTGCCATGGCACCTGCAAAGCAAGACCCTTCGCAGTCACCTCGTGCTACTTGGCAGTTCTGCTCCAATCCAGCTCACAAACAGCCCGCCCTTCCCGTGCTGCTCTTCAGAGTGCAGCTTGGCCCCTCTGAGCCTGTGCGACACACCTGTGAAACAAAAAGAAAAGCATAGGCTGAAGCAGCATCCAAAGCCACAGCACAGCTGGGACAGTTACTCTCATCTGCTCCCTAACCTCTGCTCCCTCACCTGCCCTCGAGGCAGATGCTTCCATCTGCTCTCTTAGGCCAGCTACAACACCCCTGAAATATAAACAGGATTTTTACTGTACTTTGTGCAGTTAAGTAACTGCAGTGACAACTGCACCCCTAAAGTACCTGCTACATCTGTTCATCGCTCACCTTGCCAAAAGCAGCTCCGGTCAAGTCCCGCGTTGTACACTGTGTTTCAGCTTTAACAAATGAAAACGGTCACAAGATAATCATTCAGCTGCCAGCATTAGCACCCATCCCTCAACAACACAAAGGGACCCCGTTTACAATATTATCATTTCAAAACAGCAGCCCCCATACCTCAGCACACCTCGGAAGTAGACCAAGCCAGTCACCGAGCTGCCTACGGAGCGCTGAACAGTTCCGGAAGGAGCTCTTTCCTGTGACAGGTTCCTCCAAAGGTTTACACTCTACTGGGGACAGGAGAGAAATAAAAATAAAAGTTTCAAGAACCCCTTATCTGTAAGCTTTCAAGATTCCACAGACCTCCTCCTCAAGCACACCGTTCAAGCACTATGCGAGCAGCTGCTCACAAGCAGCTCAACTCTTCCCCCCCACACACACATCTGACAAACACCACAGAGATGACTGTGCCTGCTGCCCTTCAGTACGTGCGCAGAGGCAGACCAGATGTCTTCGCCAACACAGTCCGGACAATGTATTAGCACACCCATGCACTGCCACGTTAGCTGTCATCACTAACTGCCAGGCAGGACAGCTCCAGACCAAACACATACACACACAGCCACGCCACAAACACTACAAACAAAACACACAACACAAGGCGCAAGAAAAAGTGACCCCCGGAGGGAAGCCCTATGGCAACAGCAAGTCACAACAGGTGCTCTGCACCAGACCCAAGGAGAGACTCAAATGTCACGACACGCGACCGGAAGACACTGCCAGAACTGGGGTGATGGAGGCCTAAAAAGCCTTCCTTCAAGACAAGAGACCAGAAGGATGGGGACTGAAAACCCCATATGATTCAAAGATTGAAGCCGAAATTCCTTTAAGCGGTATATTCTTTATTGCAGCGCTGGATGCACGGGGGGATCTCTCCACCTATCGTGCATACCCAAAGCAGAAAGCAGTCTTGAATTTATACAATCAATCTATCAATATTCTACCGGCGCCTATACATATTCATTGCCTTGATTAAGGAGGTATTGGGGAGGCATTGGGGAGGCAAGGACAATCCCCAGACATGGACTGTATATCTCGAAACAAGACACTGAAACTCATGATAAGGAAGCGGCAGACGGACAGAGAAACAAACGTAAGGACTATAAATCTCAAAACTGGACATTGGAATTCATTATAAAGATACAACAAAGGGAAGAATTGGCAACAACCAGCTCTTGCAATTAAGAAACCTGCCAATTCAGCAGATTCCTGACCAAAGGTGAAAAGTACACTGTGAGGAAGACTCGGGGTCTTCCTCCCAAAGACCCCTGCCCACGTCCCAAAGACCCCTGCCCACAATTCTTGGAAGGCTCTACGCAGGCGCAAGGTGCCAAAAGGCTAATTAGCATGAGAAGCGAGGGAAGGCGGGGATAGGTAATGCATATGTATAGGTGCTTGTAGAATATTGATTGATTGTATAAATTCAAGACTGCTTTCCGCTTTAGGTATGCACGATAGGTGGAGAGATCCCCCGTGCATCCAGCGCTGCAATAAAGAATATACCACTTAAAGGAATTTCGGCTTCGATCTTTGAATCAATCTGGCACCCCAGATGGGACGACCTCTCTGCCGGACCGCAGGACCCGCTGGGGACAGGACTCCCTAGGGTACCCCCGGGATTTCCCGGAGGGACTCCTCGACTCACCGGATCACTGCGGAGGCAGACAAGGACCCCATCATTGTAAGTGAGTATATTCTTTATTCTGGTTTGGTTTTCTGGTAGACCGGTCATCTGGGACTGTCCAGTAAGTCGGAAGGTGACTTCTGCAGGACAGTATTTGGTATATACTTTGTGGTTAGTGCCACAAGTATATCTGGGGACCTTGGGGTCCATCTGTATCTGGAACTGTCTGTAAGTCAGAAGGCGATCTTCTGCGAGGCAGTGTTTGGTATATACTTTGTGGTAAGCACCATAAGTATATTTGGGGACCTTAAGGAAAGAGCTCGCTTTAAGGTCCATCTGGAATTGTGTTGTCTATTTCGGTTTTCTGACTCATGGAGTATGGTATTTAACTTTGGTTATTGTTACTGTGATTTTGGCTATTTTTCTGGTGGTAATAGTAGGTTCGTGGCATTGTTATAAGAAAGATATCGTTACGGTGTTACACAGTTCGGTTTTCTGACTTATCGCATGTGGAATTTGACTCTGACTATTGTTATTGTGATTTTGGCAATATTGCTGGTAATAGTAGTTTTGTGACATCGCTACTGAAAGATAATGCGTGCCCGTATTTTTGTGAGTGATACGTTTTGTGATACGCTTTTGCAAGTAACATGTGTATTCTGAAAGTGTAAACTGGAAAATGGGGGGGCAAACAAGCAGTGAAATTTTAAAGAAAAGTGTGTTAGGATGTGTTTTAAGTCACTGGAAGGATATTGGAGGATCTGCCGGTGGAAGTGTGAACAGGAAAACATTGATAAAATATCGTAATCAGTGGTGGCTGCTTTATAAGCTGGAATGTGGAGAAGAGTGGCCCCTAAATGGAACTTTAAACTATAATATTTTGCTACAGTTAATGTTGTTTTTTGAGAAGCAGAACAGGATGAAATGTTGTATACTGATGTTTCAGCATCTTGGTGGGAAAAGGTACGGAATTAAGTTGGCCCCTGACTGAGCCTTTGATGATGGCATTAGAGAAGTACAGGCTGGAGAAAGATAAAGGAAGTGTTAAAAGGGTTGTTGAAAGTGTTAAAGGTGTTTGAAGTTGAATGAGCAGGGAAAGAGGATGTAGGAATGTTAATAGTTCTGCCTCTGCCCAAGGCAGAGATCTTAAAATCATGGGTGTTAGCCCTTTGGGGCAAAGGGACCATGATGGGTCCAAGAGAGAGTTGTCACAGAAACAGAAAACCAGTTAACTCTTAAAACAACCTGAGTTCATGTGCGAGCTCAGATTGCCGATGGGACCGCTCAGGGAACTGTGGACAATTGCATTCCCCTGACCGACCCCCACTAAGACCCGAATCATCCTGAAAATTATGAACGGTTAAGTAAATACTAAAACCTGGATGAATTGGGAATTGAGAATATGCTTCCAACAAGGTCTAGAAGAAACCCCTATGGAATTTTTGGACCAACTCTGAAATGTAATGAAAATAAATAAATAAATAAATAAAACAAAACGGTTTGGACCTGGCTTCGGAGGACAAATTGACTAGTCTTTTCCTAGGGTAATTGACCCCTGATTTCAACAGGAATAATGGGGACTTGGGGAATCTACCCTAGCGGATCCTCCACTGGTTATAATGAAGCTAGGGGAGGAATGGAAGTGAAATTTCTTATTGATATGGGGCAACATATTTAGTTCTAAATCAAGCATTAATGCCTTTACAGAATTATTATGTTAGGGTAAAAGGTGTGTCGTGGTTTAACCCGGCCGGCAGCTAAACACCACACAGCCATTTGCTCACCCTCCCCCTCCCTCTCTGGGACGGGGGAGAGAAATGGAAAGTGAAGCCCGTGAGTTGAGATAAAGACAGTTTAATAAGACAAAATAAAATAATAATAATAATAATAATAATAATACAATGATGATAATAGTACCACTACTAATAATGTGTACGAACAAGTGATGCACAATGCAATTGCTCACCACCCGCTGACCGATGCCCAGCCTAACCCCGAGCAGTCCGGCCCCCTCCCCCTGGCTAGCCACCCCTATGTATTGTTTAGCCTGACGTCAGATGCTATGGAATACCCCTTTGGCTAGTTTGGGTCACCTGTCCTGGGTCTGTCCCCTCCCAGCTCTTACTGCACCCCCAGCCTGCCTGTTGGCAGGACAGAGCAAGAAGCTGAGATGTCCTTGGCTTGGTATAAGCACTGCTCTTTAACAATTAAAACATCGGGGTGTTATCAGCACTCTTCTCATCCTAAGCCAAAACATAGCATTCTACCAGCTACTAGGAAGAAAATTAACTCTGTTCTAACTGAAACCAGGACAAGGTGTAACCGAAAAGGCTTATTTTTGTGAACCTTTGAAGTACAAGTTACGGAAAAAATGGGGCATACACAGATTTTTACATATGCCTAGCTCCTCATGGGCACTCTTAGGTAGAGATTTATTAGAGCAAGTAGGAGCAGAAATTGTTTTTGAAAAAGGGAAAATGGAATTAAGTATAGGAGAAGAACAACTAACAAATGTGTTAAGTTTGGCACTAATACAAACTGACCCTAAAAGTGAAATACCTTTAGAGATCACAGATCAAGTATGTCCAGGAGTTTGGGCTACTGAAACCCCTGAAAGAGGTAAAAATGTGACCTTAATAATTATTAAATTAAAGCCAGGAGAGAAAC
Source organism: Aythya ferina (assembly GCF_964211825.1). Taxonomy (NCBI): domain Eukaryota; kingdom Metazoa; phylum Chordata; class Aves; order Anseriformes; family Anatidae; genus Aythya; species Aythya ferina. The sequence goes on along the minus strand of NW_028181256.1, from coordinate 68,203 downwards.
CCATTAAGGTTAAGTAATATCCTTTGAGGATAGAAGATAGGAAAGGAATTAAAGAGATAATTAATAAATTTTTACAGTATGGATTATTGATTGAATGCGAATCAGAATACAATACACCCATATTGCCGATTAAAAAGGCAGATGAAAAAGCTATAGGCTAGTTCAGGATTTGAGGGCCATAAATAAAATCACTGAGGATTTACATCCAGTAGTGGCAAACCCTTATACTTTGCTGACTAAATTAAAGAATAGTCAAGTCTGGTTTACCGTACTGGATTTAAAAGATGCCTTCTTCTGCCTAGGTTTAGCCACAGAAAGCCAAAACCTATTTGCCTTTGAATGGGAAAATCCCGATTCAGGCAGAAAGACGCAGCTTACGTGGACATTACTACCTCAAGGATTCAAGAATAGCCCCACTATTTTTGGAAACCAATTAGCAAGGGAACTCGAAACATGGATGCCTCCGGACACTGAAGGTGCTTTGTTACAATATGTAGATGATCTCTTAATAGCTACCGAGACTAAAGGGAGTTGTATTCAATGGACTAGAAGTCGTCTTAATTTTCTGGGTTTAAATGGATATCAAGTCTCTTGACAGAAAGTCCAGCTGGCTCAACAAAGTGTGACCTATCTGGGATTTGACATTTCGGAAGGACAACGAGAACTAGGAACTGAACCTAGTTCTCACCACAGAGATGACTGTGCCTGCTGCCCTTCAGTACGTGCGCAGAGGCAGACCGGATGTCTTCGCCAACACAGTCCGGACAATGTATTAGCACACCCATGCACTGCCACGTTAGCTGTCATCACTAACTGCCAGGCAGGACAGCTCCAGACCAAACACATACACACACAGCCACGCCACAAACACTACAAACAAAACACACAACACAAGGCGCAAGAAAAAGTGACCCCCGGAGGGAAGCCCTATGGCAACAGCAAGTCACAACAGGTGCTCTGCACCAGACCCAAGGAGAGACTCAAATGTCACGACACGCGACCGGAAGACACTGCCAGAACTGGGGTGATGGAGGCCTAAAAAGCCTTCCTTCAAGACAAGAGACCAGAAGGATGGGGACTGAAAACCCCATATGATTCAAAGATTGAAGCCGAAATTCCTTTAAGCGGTATATTCTTTATTGCAGCGCTGGATGCACGGGGGGATCTCTCCACCTATCGTGCATACCCAAAGCAGAAAGCAGTCTTGAATTTATACAATCAATCTATCAATATTCTACCGGCGCCTATACATATTCATTGCCTACCCCCGCCTTCCCTCGCTTCTCATGCTAATTAGCCTTTTGGCACCTTGCGCCTGCGTAGAGCCTCCCAAGAACTGTGGGCAGGGGCCTTTGGGACGTGGGCAGGGGTCTTTGGGAGGAAGACCCCGAGTCTTCCTCACATTGTACTTTTCATCTTTGGTCAGGAATCCGCTGAGTTGGCATGTTTCTTAATCGCAAGAGCTGGCTGTTGCTAATTCTTCCCTTTGTTGTGTCTTTATAATGAATTCCAACGTCCGGTTTTGAGATTTATAGTCCTTACATTTGTTTCTCTGTCCGTCTGCCGCTTCCTTATCGTGAGTTCCGGTGTCTTGTTTCGAGATATACAGTCCTTGTCTGGGGACTGTCCTTGCCTCCCCAATACCTCCTTAATCACATAAGACGACGCTTAGGAAATCAATTCCCAAGCAAGAGCTCCTGATGCGGCCCAGATGACTTCCACAAGAGCGAAGATGGAAACAGATGCGATCTCAAACCGAATATGATGCACGAGACCTGAAACAGAACTGCACTTCAAGCAGCGACTGCAAGACAAGAAGTGCTCGGATCAGAGCCACGATGACAAAACAAGCACTGAGGCCCTTCAGCACCGCTACCAAGTCGCCTGTCTGGTCAGTCCAGTGTAAAAAGCTAGAAGGATATCAAGACCCCAGAAGCACAGAACAGACATTGCAGAAGCAACACTACAGGACAGACGAACAGAAGGAAACTGTCCTGCCTGGTGCACGCACTCACGCTACAAAATAATCCCGCTGCTTCTATTAGCCTGGTGACCCAGCCACAAGCAGCCTGAACGTGACCCAGCCTGAACCACCCTCGCAGCGGCACCAAGTATTTTCAGCCAGCTGGCTCCACGCTGCTCTGGCTCCCAGCTCCCATTAGCCACCCCAGATATGCAAATACCAGGTGCCCCCCAACTTAGCTCTCAGGTTGCTGCATGGTAAATTCCCTCCGCCTCAAGAAACGCACAGGCACTGGTCGTCATCTTAGTCAATTGCCAGGCTCATCATCAGCTGCAAAAACAGAGTACCAGCATTCACTAGCATGCCGGTCATGATGCCCACCTTCTCCACAACGCTGACTACTGCTGATGCAACATACAACTATGCTCACCTGTTCCTCTCCAAATCCAAGCTCCAACAGTGCAACCGGTATCATCCACACCACCTGGGAAAACAAAGGGATTAAATGATCGTTGCGTTCACAACACGTCACCCAATGGTGTGGTTTTGTTGTTGTTGTTGTTGTTGTTATTGTTGTTTTTTGTGTGTGTGTTTCCTGTATTTATTTATTTTTTAGTCTGCTTTAGCTCAACGGCATGCAGAGTGCAGACAAGAAAACTGGGGTGTTTCTAGAAGCAACAATCCCCACGCTTTTGCTGTAGCTTTGAATATTAAAAGGACAATACGACCCAGCAAGTAACTGGAACTTTCTTACCTGGAATTAGCTCAAACTTTTCTTCACATTGAAAGAAAAATCTAGGAGCAGAACACATTATACACCAACAAAATTGAGTCCATTTCATCCCCAGAAAAAAAATCACATGCTCTCATCCCCTCCTGTACGTCAGCCGCTTGCCTACCCCACGTGGCACACGCTTCCATCTGTTCTCTTTACCCACTTATAGCACCTCTAAAAGGCAAACTGGAATTTTACTCTATTGGCTGTAGGAAAATAACTGCAGTGACAACCGCGCCCCAAACTGAGCCAGCAGCCCCTACTAAACATCCCTCTACTAAGTGAATTCCAAGCACTTAAAATCCAGAAATCCATAGACTCCAGCCTGCCTAAACAACCCTGCAACGGACAGAAGGAAAAACAAAGCACTGTCCCCAAAGAGCAGCCCAGGCAGAAGGAGCTCTCTGATGGCATGCCTGGGGCTCATATAGCATTTAGCCCCGCCCAGCACCCAAACCCAATCACCTGGGAAAGGGGAGGGGCAAAGCACATGAAAGTAGGAAGAGAGCAAAAGGAGCAGCTGTGTTTTGTTTTGTTTTCCTTTCCTTTCCTTTGTTTTTTTAAATCTGTTTTATCTCAAAAACATTCAGAGAGCAGACAAGAGACCTGTGGTGTTTCTAGAAGCAAAAATCCCCTTTCGCTTTTGCTGCAGCTTTTAATGTTGAACTGATAACGGCACCAAGCAAGTAACTGAAACTTCTTCAACTGGAATTAGTTTAAACACGCTCACCGTCATCTGCAAACACAGAGAACCAGCATTCACTAGCCCTAACCCTAACCCCAACCCTCACCCTAAACTCTAACCCTAGCCCCAGCCCTAGTCCCTAAGCCCAACCCTGGTTCCCGAGAACTTCATTTCCAGGCATGCTCTGGGCGCTCAACATGGCCTCCCGGAGGTCCGGAGTCCCAGAACTACATTTCCCGGCATGCTCCGGGCACCCAACACGGCCTCCCGGAAGTTCGGAGTCCCAGAACTACATCTCCCGGCATGCTCCGGGCAGTCAACACGGCCTACCGGAAGCCTGGTGCCGGAAAACTACACCTACCAGAATTCCCTGGACAGCCAGCACGGCCAATCAGAGGCCGAGCTTTCGAGAACTACATTTAACCGCACTCACTGTAACCCTAGCCCTTCCCGCCCTTACACAAAAAAGCCTCAAGCCCTATCCCTAAACATCCTCGAAACCCCTACGGACCTAACCCAAACTATTTACCACACTAAACCCCTGAAGTCCTATGCCTAAAACCCCTAACCCAATAAATTAAGACGCTCAAATCCCAAACCCGCAAAATTGAGATGCTCAAATCCCAAACCCAAAAAAATAGGACGCTCAAATCCCAAACCCCCTTCCAAAAAAGAAAAAGAAAAATCAAGAAAAAAAAAATCAAACAAAACAAAAACAACAAAAGGGGTAGATCTGGTGGCATCTGCCCTGTAACCCTGCAAAAATCACGAGGGACCTAGAACAACAAAGCAAACGCACAAAATAACATTGACATCCTATCCATAAATGTGCTATAACAATTAATCACCTCCAAAGAGCTTCAAGCAATAAATGCACATACTACTAGATCGGTTTCCTCTAAAAGATCGTACCAGACCCTGACCCACCAAAAGAACCCTGCATGTAGCTAACAGAAGCATCAACAAAGCACTGACCCCAAAGAGCAGCCCGGGCAGAAGGAGCTCTCTGATGGCGTGCCTGGGGCTCCTATACCATTTGGCCCTGCCCAGCACCCAAACCCAATCACCTGGGAAAGAGGAGGGGGCAAACCACAAGAAAGAGAGCAGGAGCAGCAGCAGCTGTGTTCTTTTATTTATTTATTTATTTGTTTGTTTTGTGCCTATCCCTAGTTTACAGCATGCAGAGTGCAGACAAAAGAACTGGGGTGTTTCTAGAAGCAAAATTTACCGTATTTATGCCTCAGCTTTGAACATAGAAAGGACAATACAACCAAGAAAGTAAATGAAATATTTTCCACGGGAATTAGCTCTAACGTTAGTGTTAGGTCAGAGGTTGGACTCAATGATCTTGAGGTCTCTTCCAACCTAGAAGATCTGTGATTCTGTGTGATTTACATATGAAGAAAAATCTAGGAGCGTAGGAAATTACACATCAAAAAAAACAACGACGTAATAAGCAACGCGCATGCACGGCCCCACGGCCGCCTGCAGTACTCGTTTTCCACCAGCAGGAGGCGGCAGAGGGCGCCCCCGGGCCCCACCGCGCATGCGCCCCCCTCGGCCGCCTGCAGTACTCGTTCTCCACCAGCAGGTGGCGGCAGAGGGCGCCCCCGGGCCCCACCGCGCATGCGCGCCCCCCGGCCGCCTGCAATACCCGATTAAAACCAGCAGGTGGCGGCAGAGGGCGACCGCGGGCCTCACCGCGCATGCGCGCCCCTCGGCCGCCTGCAGTACCCGACTAAAACCAGCAGGTGGCGGCAGAGGGCGCCCGCGGGCCTCACCGCGCATGCGCACCCCCCGGCCGCCTGCAGTACCCCTTTCCCGTCAGGAGGTGGCGGCAGAGGGCGCACGCGGGCCCCACCGCGCATGCGCGGCCCCCGGCCGCCTGCAGTACCCTTTTCCCACCAGCAGGTGGCGGCAGAGGGCGCCCGCCGGCGCCACCGCGCATGCGCGCCCCTCGGCCGCCTGCAGTACCCTTTTCCCACCAGCAGGTGGCGGCAGAGGGCGCACGCGGGCGTCACTGCGCATGCGCGTCCCCCGGCCGCCTGCAGTACCCGATTAAAACCAGCAGGTGGCGGCAGAGGGCGCCACCGGACCCCACCGCGCATGCGCGCCCCCCGGCCGCCTGCAGTACCCGAATAACACCAGCAGGTGGCAGCAGAGGGCGCCACCGGACCCCACCGCGCATGCGCGCCCCCCGGCCGCCTGCAGTATTCGTTTTGCACCACCAGGTGGCGGCAGAGGGCGCCACCGGACGCCCACGGCGCATGCGCGTCACCCGGATGCCTGCAGTACCCCTTTACCACCAGCAGGTGGAGGCAGAGGGCGCCCGCGGGTGCCAACGCGCATGCGCGTCCCCCGGCCGCCTGCAGTACCCCTTTCCCACCAGCAGATGGCGGCAGAGGGCGCCCGCCGGCGCCACCGCGCATGCGCGCCCCTCGGCCGCCTGCAGTACCCTTTTCCCACCAGCAGGTGGCGGCAGAGGGCGACCGCGGGCCTCACCGCGCATGCGCGCCCCTCGGCCGCCTGCAGTACCCGACTAAAACCAGCAGGTGGCGGCAGAGGGCGCCCGCGGGCCTCACCGCGCATGCGCACCCCCCGGCCGCCTGCAGTATTCGTTTTGCACCACCAGGTGGCGGCAGAGGGCGCACGCGGGCGTCACTGCGCATGCGCGGCCCCCGGCCGCCTGCAGTACCCTTTTCCCACCAGCAGGAGGCGGCAGAGGGCGCCCCCGGGCCCCACCGCGCATGCGCCCCCCTCGGCCGCCTGCAGTACTCGTTCTCCACCAGCAGGTGGCGGCAGAGGGCGCCCCCGGGCCCCACCGCGCATGCGCGCCCCCCGGCCGCCTGCAATACCCGATTAAAACCAGCAGGTGGCGGCAGAGGGCGACCGCGGGCCTCACCGCGCATGCGCGCCCCTCGGCCGCCTGCAGTACCCGACTAAAACCAGCAGGTGGCGGCAGAGGGCGACCGCGGGCCTCACCGCGCATGCGCACCCCCCGGCCGCCTGCAGTACCCCTTTCCCGTCAGCAGGTGGCGGCAGAGGGCGCCCGCCGGCGTCACCGCGCATGCGCGGCCCCCGGCCGCCAGCAGTACCCGAATAACACCAGCAGGTGGCGGCAGAGGGCGCACGCAGGCGTCACTGCGCATGCGCGGCCCCCGGCCGCCTGCAGTACCCTTTTCCCACCAGCAGGTGGCGGCAGAGGGCGCCCGCGGGTGCCAACGCGCATGCGCGTCCCCCGGCCGCCTGCAGTACCCCTTTCCCACCAGCAGGTGGCGGCAGAGGGCGCCCGCGGGTGCCAACGCGCATGCGCGTCCCCCGGCTGCCTGCAGTATTCGTTTTGCACCAGCAGGTGGCGGCAGAGGGCGCCACCGGACCCCACGGCGCATGCGCGTCCCCCGGCCGCGTGTAGTACTTGCTTCCCACCAGCAGGTGGCGGCAGAGGGCGCCCGCGGGAGGCCTTGGCGGGCGGATCACAGCTCGCCTACTGTGCCATTCGGAGCTTGGGGCTGTATTTTTTCCAACGTATTTGCTACCCACACCCCGCGGGGCAGCTTGTCTTACAAAGAAGTCTCTCTGTTAATATTCTCTTTAAGGCGGGCACGAAGCATCCACTGCTCTTCTAAGCAAGCAACCTTCCTTCTGTGCTCCCTTCGGGATGCAGGACTACGTGCACTCAGATTTATTCCACTCATTTTTCTTCCCCTTTTCATTGGCACAGTCTCCAAGGACGCCTGGCTTTCTTCTCACAGACTCGCGTCCGTTTCAGTGTAAGGCATCTTTTCCCTCCGCTGCTCTAATCCAAATTCAAATTATCCAGATAAAACAATAGCGAGGTAAGAGAGAACTGTCTGAGTTAAAGTCACCATCTTTCTGTAACTAATTTAGCAGACAGCTGTACCGCATCAGAGGAGGAGGTTTAGATGCTAACCAGGTCAGGCACATCACGGTCAAGTGAGCGCCCCCGGAATCACTAAAGAAACTTAAGGAAGAATCTACTAGAAGAAAGCTGTCTCCTCTTACCACCGCCTATTTAAAAGATAGTGTAGTACAGGCAGTTCTACGTGCATAAAACCACATACACACAGTATACCTGACCCAAGTAAATTCCCTCTTAGAAGTCCACCATTAAGCAAAAGAGGTGTATTGTGGTGACATACAGCTGCCGTGTAATGATCCTGAAGGGATGAATCGCCCTATGTATTCCAAGGTACTACTGTGGTTTGTTTGGTTTTTTTTTCCCCCCCCCCCCAAGTACGTTCAACAGTACAGGTAAGTACGTTCCCGCTAAGAAAAAGAGTTCAGAATTGTTTATAACGAGTTCGTTCCAAGTGTCACTTTCTCACTTAACGTAGTAATAAAGATACGCTGCTGCTTTTGGATTTTATTTCCTTCTTGAATCTCACTGGTGTAATTCCAATGGTCAAACAACCTCTTCCAGAAAGACCAGCCCACTGCTTCACAGGAGAAGGAAAAGATGTCTCACACACGCTGGCTAGTACTAAAAAGAGTAATAGGAAGAGAAGTTCAGGCCATCAATGTAAGTATGTTTCCCTGCCTCTTCTGCTGGCTGGTCAAGTGGAATCCTCAGGACAGCCCCAATACCTTGTGAAGAGCTTCTTAACGCCAGCACAACTTCAACCTGTCTTTTAAAAGAAAGCTGTTAAAGGAGCAGGAGGCTGTTTTTAAATGAGAACAACCGAAAATAAAATTATCTGAAGAGCCACTTACTACTGGCATATTACCGTTTAAAAGGAAAATATTAATTACGTGCAGGTGCTCCAGTCTTCGTTGCATTTTCTGTGATTCACAACATTACCTTTGAACAAAAGAGTAAGAGGAACGGAAGGGAGGATATTAACTCGGGTAACCAAGGATTTGGTAAGCTGGAACTTGGTGTCTTTAACACTTTAGCCTTGGAGCAAAAATGTACACCCTGTACAGGCTGAGCTGACTGATGAGGCAGGTGCTCCAGGGTACGTGCTACCGGGAGGTAAGTAACAAACACATTCCGCAGCTATTACCAGAAGTGGGGTTTCAGGATATGCAGACTGGTTTCACAAAAAATATTAGCGGTCTGTTGGTGACAGACAATTCGAGGAATTCAGCGCTGCCCATTACAGACTCCTCAGATCAGCACTTAACGAGAATTAATAAAAGGGTTTATTTTTATATATATATATATATATATATACATATATATATATATATACATATACACACACCCACACCCACCCACCTATGTTCAAAAAAATGTATACAGTTAAAATATCAAATTAGTGATCCGGTAACAACACTGTTCAAAACCAATCTCTTTTGTATGAACATTAAAATAAATGCACACTTTTAAAAGCATTTATTTTTAGTGCTTCCAAAGCACAGCGTGTGCCAAGGCAAGGCCACCTGAAGAATCTCCGTCCTCCTCACGGGATGAAAGAGAACTGAAGTCAGGGACCTGGGAAGCCTCAGGTGCGCTTTCATAATGTCTGCAGATAAAAACAGAAGAGAGTCTGAGGTAGATTGTTTAGTAACCACCAAGTGGTAACAGTCACAGGGCTGTCTTTAGCTTTCATTAACACAACAGCAGTTTCTTTACTCTCGATCTACGCTGAATCTCAAGTTTAAAGGCATGGCTAGCAGTTCTCGGGAACAAGGCCCTCGTCTCTGTGCTGGCAACATGCAATATTACCAGTGCAGGTGTTTCTGGGAGTTTTGTTTGTTTGTTTGTTTTTTTATTGGGACACACACACACACACACACCAGATGGGATCTCTCCACAATGCAGACACTGTGTGCATTTGACAGTGCCCCATTTTAGTGCGATCCACTGCCTATTGCACGTAAAACGGCTAATGACAGTATTCAAGTGAGTAAATTCTCACCACCTGCAGGAGGGGCAGCAATGGTTATTTTTTTCAGCCTGTTGAGCAAAGAGCACCCTCCACAGGAAAAAAGCCACACCTTTCATAGCACGTCCTTAAGGTTACAGCCCAGCTTCTGCCGATAGAGGTTCGTAAAGTTAAAGCTCTGCTGCTTCTTCTCGGACTCTGACAGTAAGATCACTTGACCGCCAGGATGGCGAGGGCAACAGCTACGTCCTCTTCCACTCTTCTGCGGCACAGCAAACTCATTCCCGGTCCGTATTCCTCTGGCTGGTACACTATTATCTACCGTTCACCTGATTAACTCTGTTGGGTAGGCTGTTGAACTCTAGCTCCTCTAGCGTTCTCTCTAAGTGCTGTATTAAGACACGATTTTTAAACCTAGGGAAGTAATTTCATTTCTTCTTCCAAAAACAGCAGTTAAATAACTCAGTATTATTTGGCCACGACAAACAGTATTAGCAGAGGCTCTCTGTTTCCAGCATGGAAGAGCTTCCCTCATTTCTGACGCCAGAATGGCAAATTTAATTTGATACAGCCATCTTTCCCCAACCCACGCAAATTCTGGGTCTTTCTTCCATAACCACCCGTATCTTTCTATTTCACACTTCAGCTCTAGGTAACGACCATTTACTTCAGAAAATACAACGGCAGTTTGACCGCTGAAACTGTAATAATTTAAGTATGTCAAAACAAAACACTTGTTTTGGAAAAGACTGAGATTTGCTATCATGAACAACGTTAGCGTTTAACTCCGAATCATTCGTATCTATACAAACCTTGCTCCTTCCCTTATAGCAAATTCAATGAAATACTTCTGAGTTTCCATCGGTCCTTGTACGTACCTCCTCAAGAAGAGAGAAGATTTTTTTCACGATCTTAAAGAAGAGATCCAAACGGATATTAGAAACAGATCTTGTAAATGCATTTTCAGTAAATCTCAACAGCCAAAGGAAAAACAACAAAGCCTAGAGTTTCCCATTTCTGCATACAGTAATGCACGTAAGAAAAAAAAGCCAGCATACCAATAATTTGAAGTGATATCGATTAGCTGATATTCAAATGTAACGCTGAATTTTGTTCTCTTAAAAGAGCAGTATCTAGAAACACCTGCCCTTGGAAAATGCAGACTAGGTTTAATCAGCAGAGAAGCCTTGCATCTCCACGAACACGCTGCCATGATCAGCAGTTAATAGAAACAAAGGGATACCAAGCCACGTTTCAACCTAGAGCTGTCATTTTTGAAAGCAGAGGTTTAAGATAACTACTCTTTACAAGATGACCGATCTATGTGGAGCATGAGCACGATTGTCTCGTATAAAGTTTAACAAAAAAAAAAAAAAAAAAAAGTAGCGCCAAAGAATGAACCGGACACCTTAGATGTGAAACAACAGTATTTTTTCATTGGTTTCTGTGTTTTCTTCTCTGAACCAACTATGAAAACACGAATGGCGCTGTGACTAAGCCTGCTTAAGAGTGCTGCAGTAAGGACAGTGAGGATATAAAGTTGGACTGTGAATACATGTACTTACTTTCTTGTTCTTCCACTACTTGTACACGACTAATCAAAAATCATTCCAAATCTGAGGTTTTATTTTCAAAATAGATCCTCATTTCAAGAAAAAGTCTTCTGTACCCCTAGCCTATTTTTAATACACTAATAAAGAACTTACTTCTTCCACGTTTGCGAACCTCTTTCACCACTCTGATTTTAATGCCAGCATCGCTTCCCTCCAACATTGTAGGTGTTATTTTAAATCAATTTGGCACAGATTCAGAAGTAGACTCCATCACTCGTTTTTGGTCATCTCCAGCCACGCTGTAATTTAGAGGCCCTCGAACAAGTGCATTGGTACCAGGTTTACGATCCAAGCCGTCTTTGCATCATTTAAGCAATTGAACTCATCATGTAGAGAGTCTAAGTCACCAGGTGACATTTCATCCTCTCCCTTAACAGCTGGAACCGAAGAAGCCATTTGCACAGACAAGCCATCAATTTGCTCTTCCAGCAACTGACAGTTTTCTGCTTTCTTCTCTCCATTACCATCTTGGACAGTACTGATACCAGTGTCTGAAAATTAAGAAGGAGCTTAGTAGTGCATATAACTGCAGGATCAAAAAACACAGAAGGACGTTATTCTGCATCCCTTCTTGTTGAAAGTACTGTGGAGAGAGTTACTCAGCACTGTCAGATCACTTCAGTAGTTTTATTCACCCTTTGACGCAACCACAGGAATACCTCCTTTTGGGCTGCTACCGTCTCATATGACTGTCGTGAAGTTATTTGCTGTATTCCCATTTCAGTGACTAAAGTAAACTAAAGTTTCCCCTCCTTCCCCGAGTTCCAGCAAATTTTTCTTTCGACTCTGCTGCAACAGGTGGGTAAATTACTATTTGTGAGAAATTTAAAAATTTTTTTTTTTTTTTTTTTACACACTTTCCTTCCCCACTTCTCCCTTCCCCACTATAGAATACACAAATGAGAATTAAAAGCTGAAATGAAATCCTTGCTACCGCCAAACCATCGTGGTGAAAGGTTTCAGCACTTTTTAGAAACAGTTCCAAATTATTGCTCATTCAGGACTTCGTTACCTATAGCAACAGCCTGTTTGTCTAAGCCGACCAAAGAAATTCAGTCCCAATTAACTCTAAAACTTACGTGTCCTTTTGAATTAACACAGAAAGCACGGAGACCTTTTTTTTTTTTCCTGCACATTATGTCCATTTATGACCACACAAGTTCCTGTACTACAACAACTCCAACATACTTTTATTTGTTGGCATGCCTTTGAGGTTCAGATATGGTGACGGAGATCCAGCAGCACAGGGTGGCCCTTTCCCACCAACATGGTTTGTCACAACAGTGACTGTGGCCGTCGCAATAGCGGCGACGTGCTACGCCTTCTCTCTTTAGTGATGCTGGAGTATTGGGCTCTCCAGGACGCTTGATCTTATTCTGAGGCCCAGCAACAAATTTATCTGCTTCATCTATCATCGTACCCTGAAAAGACTTTTTTTTTTTTTTTTAAATATAAGTAAAAAACAATTGCTTCGTCAATTCACTACCAGAGTATTTGCCTCCGTGTTACAATTCAGTTACTTTTCAAATAATGATACAGCAGATAGCAAGACTTCTCCTACCTTCTCATCCTGTTTGAACAGACTGCCAAGTGTATGAAGAAGCCTTTTTGGTTGATCTGGATCGATCTCCCGAAGGGGTGAAGGCATCATTTTCAACTACTCCTGATGATTTCCCCTTTGAGCAACAGGAACGCCGTGAAGGCAGTCTGCAGCAGAACAAGGTATCTAAATTTAGTCTACCTTAAGACTAAGGAAATACAAGCCTCGCATGCTTCCATTTCCAGTGTTAGCATTTAAGATCTAGAAATCACTATTTCCTCCCTCTACAAAACAAAGGAAAAGCAAAAGGCAAATAAAGCCCCTCTTTCCTTTCACCGTCACTATAAGAACATCTACTGCATCCTGTTGCACAGGAAAGCTCACCCATGAAACTTAATTTTCAAATTCCAAGCACGCACAACATGTTTTGTGACAGAAGGCAGAAATTTCATTCTTTTCCTTCGGAATCTAGGGAAGGACGACTGACCCAAGAAACGATGCAAAGTCTACTTCCTCTCCCACACCGAGGACAGAAACACTACTTAGGTGAATTAAATAGCTGTACCAGAATATTAATAAATAATTGTGTCCATTTACCTTCATCCTGCCCCACGATATCCCTGCGTGTTTTCAGAAGATTGGTTCTCATTCCGGTTAGCTGATCTAGAAGACTGTGACAAGACATATCATATGCATTTCTGAATGCCCGTGGCTTCAAATCCTAGTTTTATAATAAAACAAGTAACTTTCAGTTAACCCGCGAGTTCTCACGCACAAAGAAATTGCTCTGTGGGCTGTACTACCGTTAACTACTAAAAAAACAAAACAAAACAAAAAAAAATTCCAAAACAACTTCAGACATTCTGAACGTATTCTGAAACAACTTTCTTTCCATCTCTCCGGAAAGAGCTTTCCTCCTATCTGTGACAAAGGAAAAAAAAAAAAAAAAAAGTTGTGATCGCGGGAGTCGTTACACAAAGCCACACTCTGTGAATTCACTACTACAGTTAAGATCATTTTTAGTCAAAAATACCTCGGCAGCAATGCTATCACTGCAAACATAGCGTTGCCAAAAAAAAAAAAAAAAAAAAAAAGAAATTCAACTCAAGATATAGGAGAGGGCGAGCTAAAAGCACAAATAACATGACCGATGGAGGCTGCAACAACCACCTGGTAGATGGTTGTCCACAGCCCTCGGATTGCATGGTCGTCTTTCCTGACAAACGAATACTGGAAGAACAGAAAAGATACACCGTGTGTCCGCAAAAGCCTTCGGGGAGACTACTGAAAGGAAAACCAAACCAAAAAACTAGGAACAGCAAGTGGCGTATACGTCAGTTTTGTTAACAGAGCACCACTAATGTACCAGGAATTTCCACATTCTTCGCCCCTCCTCTACCTTGAAAATGTCACCCAATTCTGTCAGTGTCTTCACCATCAGCATTTATTTATTTATTTCGTTTTTCACGTGGACATCCGAGGAAAACATTTCGAGTCCCTGTCATCGAGGAAGAAGAGGAGAGGGGGGAAAAAAAAAAAAAAAAAGAGAGATGAGGGGGGAAGAAGCACTGCCATTCCTTTCCTCGGTAACGCGAGCAAAAAGCTCAGGCGCTCAGCAACAACGTGCTTTGAAAGATAAAACACAGAAGAAACTGCACGTTATTTAGTCTCAGCTATAGAGTCACGTGTATTTGTACCTGCTCATTTATTCATCTGCCAGTGTATTTTAGTACAAACGCTACAGAACATAGAAACCGCAAGGTTACTACTACCTTTTGTGACCGACGCGATCTTTGGCAGGAACAGCTATCGAAAAAGAACCAACAAAATCCCCTTCGTCGACAGCCATCCGAACCTTTATCGTCTAACAGCAGTCCTACAAACATCCCCTGGGATGCTCAACTCCTGAAACTTTCTGTTCAACTTGAGGCAGAACAAGCCCTTACCCTGGGCACCTTCACCCAGCTCTCCACTGCTAGCAGAGTAGCACCCTGATACTGTCCAGGACGCGCTGCAGCAGCCTACTCGCTTACGCGTATTTACTGCAGCCTGGTTCGAGACGCGCACAGAGGGACCCACGAAAAATCCACCCTTTCCTTCAGAGAAGTAAATACATACATACATACGGACGACACGGTAAGGAAGAAAAGCTGAACACACAGCATGCGGTCCTTTACCGTGGGGCAGATCCAGCATCAGCACAAGGAGCTTTGGGGCACGTGAGCGATCATCTACACCGGCCATCGCGACAAGCCAAACTCACGCACACAAGCCTCGACCTAAAAACACAGAACACATTAAGTTCCTTTATAGCTTATGGAAGTAACAACCAGCATCTCAGATGCAGTTGGATAGTTGGATTGCATCAGCTTAGGGACTGCCTCCTTCAAAACGCACAGGGGGGTGGGGAAACCAGTCTTGGAAACCTGTTGCCTAACAGGAAGGAGACTGTTGTCTTCTCCTCCATAGGTGACGTTCTTCCAAGCATCGTCCTGCTCCTGGATTTTACCAGCCGCGACGGGATGGTCCTACCGGCGTGAGTCGGGAACGCTTCCCACGGGGTTTCTGTGACACTGAAGTAAGTTTTCTGCAGGTACAAGTAACGCAGCACGAGACGGCAAGGAAGCTAAGGCACCGTCTGCAGCACAGCACGTGTGCGATATTGGGCCTGAGGGGACCAGTCAAAGCCTGCAGTAATCGCTGAACAGGTGGGCAAGCAGGGAGCCCTACGGGAAACAAAGCTCACGTTCTGCAAAGCTCTTTTCCCGTCAAGAAGACGGCCTTTTCTATTCAGCGCATTTACTGAACTTTAGGCTACTTCCCATTCGCTTTGGCAAGTTAGCCTTTGCGTAAGCCAAGAGGTTTTAAACTGCCAAGCACCACTGATGGTTCTTGTTCTCCAACAACAGGGAATTTCAATCAGGGCACTCGTTAACAGGAAAGCCTGGCTCTGTTTCACACAAATCACGTACCTAAACCACGGAGACAGGAGTCTGCAGGAAGAACTCTTTAAAAGGTGAACTTAAAGAGAAGGATACTACTCATTTTTCCAGAACTTCTGCAAGGACTGCGGCAAAAAAAGGCTGAACCAGGGACGTCTCTATCATCATCCCCTCTAGAATTCAGCAACTCCATACAGTTATGGGGCAAATACCACAGCTGCAGCGCAAGACAAACAAAGACCTCGAAGGTCACGTTTCTGCCTGCGTACCGAGTTCCGCTGGGAAGACCCCCCACCTCTGGAAAGACCCCCAGCCGCTCAACTCCCAAGCAACGTTGCCACGGCCAGTGCTTACGCAGAGTTTTGCTCTCTCTCGCTGCTCAGTACAGGCCCAAGGCCTCCTTTATTGCACACAGTTCAAGCAAAACTCTTGGGACATAACCAAGAGACAGACAGACAGACAGACAGAAATTGCCTCTCACGTCTGTCCTCACTGACCGCAACCAGCGTCCTGGAAAGCCCCGCAAGCACCGGTCTATTCCTAGGACAACTCCGAAAGC
Source organism: Aythya ferina (assembly GCF_964211825.1). Taxonomy (NCBI): domain Eukaryota; kingdom Metazoa; phylum Chordata; class Aves; order Anseriformes; family Anatidae; genus Aythya; species Aythya ferina. The sequence goes on along the minus strand of NW_028181256.1, from coordinate 52,277 downwards.
TGAGGCGGGACAAAGTTTAGCCTCTCGTACCAAAGACTGAGCAACAGACAGAGCCTGACAGGCCAGTTCATTCTAGGTCTAAGAGGCTACTACGACTCGGCAGGCACTACGTGCCTTCCTTCCCTTTGCGCTTCCCAGCGCCGAGCAGCTCGCGCTTCCGCAAATTCAATGAAGCCTTGGAGCCGGGGCTGCAGGAAGCTTACGAGCACGCCTCGATTCCACCCCGAGGTCGCTGCGACTTACCTGGGCAGTCGGGACGGACGGGCTGCTCTCTCTCCTGAGAACCCTGCGACCGCAGCACGCCAGCTGCGGCTTTCCTCGCTTTACCCGGTGCGCCACCTTCGCTCGGCAACAAACCCCGCAGGGGTCCTAGCGGCGGGGAGCTGCTTCTGCCCCGGTGAACCGCAGCACAAGGAGAGAGCCGGCTGTCAGGACGCAGGGAGAGGAAAGCCTCCGAGGCGCGGCGCGGCGCAGCCCAACGATCAAGCGCAGCGAGGACCCGCGCCCGGCCTCAACACCCCCCGCCCCTCCCGGCCCGACGCTCCGAGGAGGCACCCCCGGAGGCTCTCGCTCGCCTCACCGCCGGCAACCGCGCTCGCCGCCAGCGGCAACCTGCGCCTCCCGGCGCGCACGGCCCGGCCCCGGCCCGGCCCCGGCCCGGCCGCGCAGCCCGGAGCCCACGTGGCCGCCCGGCAGCGCAGAACTACAGCTCCCAGCATGCCTCGGGACGGAGCACTCCAGCCAATCCAGAGGGGCGTCGGCCACGCGCACGCAACGGCACCTCCTCCTGCTGCCCTCTCTGCCCCCCCCCGCCGCCGCAGCCGCCCCCATCTCCCCTGTCCCCTCTCCCCCAGCCCCTCTCGTGCTCCGAGCATCTCCAGCATTTCAGGAACTGGAACCCTGGAACCGCTGACGTCTGGCACGTGTCAGAAACGTGGCAGGAGACGTACTCTGCTGTCGCAAGGCACTTGCAAAGCCGGCCCGACAGCTGAAGCAGACTCACACAGTCCACCGAGCAACTCGGGGCCCCCACTGCTGTCCACTCACCCTCATGCTTCGTTCAAGCTTCCGTGCCTACGCCCTGAGCTACAAGAAACAAAGAGAGAAGGTCACATCCACAATGGATACGCAAACAGCGCGGCACATGCAGAGGACTCAAACACAGAGACCAGAGTCAGACAAATAAAAAACAAACAAACAAACAAACTGAAGTCCACAAATGCCACAAGGCCATGAATGCATAGCAGCCCCGGCAGGGGTAATGACAGACATACCCTTTGCAGATGAAAAAGGTGACCCTGCTCAGACTCTTGGTAATACTGCACCAACGCGGTCAAGCCTCTTGTAGCATGTCATCAAGCTGGTTTTAGTCCTCTGGAGAGTTACACGAGTGGGTTGATTCATCTAGAGATTAAAATACAGATCAAACACAGGAGCGTATCATCCCACCATCCCAAAAAAAAAGTGAGCCAGCAACCTCTGCTAAATATCCCTCTATGAAGTGAATTCCAAGCCCTTAGAATTCCAGAAATCCATAGACTCCAGCCCGCCTAGAGAACCCGGCAACTGACTGAAGGAAAAACAAAGCACTTACCCCCAAAGAGCAGCCCAGGCAGAAGGAGCTCTCTGACGGCATACTTGGGGCTCATATACCTTTTGGTCCCACCCAGCACCCAAACCCAATCACCTGGGAAAGGGGAGGGGCAAAGCACATGAAAGTAGAAAGAGGAGGAGCGGCAGCTGTGGTTTATTTACTTATTTATAAGGCTTAGCTCAACAGCATGCAGAGGGCAGACAGGAGAACTGGGGAGTTTCTAGAAGCAACAATCCCCATGCTTTCACTGCAGCTTTGAATGTTAGAAGGACATTACCACCAAGCAAGTAACTGAAGCTTTTTCAGCTCGAATTAGCTCAAACTTTTATTTACGCAGAAAGAAAAATCTAGGAGCAGAACAGATTATACGCCAACAAAATCAATTCCGTTCCACTCGCAGCAAAAATCACTTACTTCAGCAGGCTATCTGAGAACCAAAAGGCTATGCTGATGGGTCAAAACACACTACAGGACACTGGGGCCGGGCCCTCCGCTGCACCCACTTAAAACCCATCCCTACACTCACCAAGGTGCAACCCCAACCCGAACACAGACGCAGCATTTCAGCCTCAACACAGTTTCCAGAACTGCTGGAAAGCAAGCTTCATCCTCAGCGAGGCGTGCTCAGGCTGCACAGGAGGGGGCTTCGGGCACCTCTTTGCCTACCGAAGGAGACCGCCATCAGCACCTGCTTTGTTCCGATCCTAAAGGCTAACATCACAGCCCACGTCGCCTGGGACACCTGATAAACAGAAGAGAAAGCAGCCATACCGTTTTCAAGCCGTCCCTGCACGTGTCGCTCCTCGATGATCTGCAACCTCTTCTCAAATCCTCAACCGCTTCTGTGGAGAGCCTGCCATGGCACCTGCAAAGCAAGACCCTTCGCAGTCACCTCGTGCTACTTGGCAGTTCTGCTCCAATCCAGCTCACAAACAGCCCGCCCTTCCCGTGCTGCTCTTCAGAGTGCAGCTTGGCCCCTCTGAGCCTGTGCGACACACCTGTGAAACAAAAAGAAAAGCATAGGCTGAAGCAGCATCCAAAGCCACAGCACAGCTGGGACAGTTACTCTCATCTGCTCCCTAACCTCTGCTCCCTCACCTGCCCTCGAGGCAGATGCTTCCATCTGCTCTCTTAGGCCAGCTACAACACCCCTGAAATATAAACAGGATTTTTACTGTACTTTGTGCAGGTAAGTAACTGCAGTGACAACTGCACCCCTAAAGTACCTGCTACATCTGTTCATCGCTCACCTTGCCAAAAGCAGCTCCGGTCAAGTCCCGCGTTGTACACTGTGTTTCAGCTTTAACAAATGAAAACGGTCACAAGATAATCATTCAGCTGCCAGCATTAGCACCCATCCCTCAACAACACAAAGGGACCCCGTTTACAATATTATCATTTCAAAACAGCAGCCCCCATACCTCAGCACACCTCGGAAGTAGACCAAGCCAGTCACCGAGCTGCCTACGGAGCGCTGAACAGTTCCGGAAGGAGCTCTTTCCTGTGACAGGTTCCTCCAAAGGTTTACACTCTACTGGGGACAGGAGAGAAATAAAAATAAAAGTTTCAAGAACCCCTTATCTGTAAGCTTTCAAGATTCCACAGACCTCCTCCTCAAGCACACCGTTCAAGCACTATGCGAGCAGCTGCTCACAAGCAGCTCAACTCTTCCCCCCCACACACACATCTGACAAACACCACAGAGATGACTGTGCCTGCTGCCCTTCAGTACGTGCGCAGAGGCAGACCAGATGTCTTCGCCAACACAGTCCGGACAATGTATTAGCACACCCATGCACTGCCACGTTAGCTGTCATCACTAACTGCCAGGCAGGACAGCTCCAGACCAAACACATACACACACAGCCACGCCACAAACACTACAAACAAAACACACAACACAAGGCGCAAGAAAAAGTGACCCCCGGAGGGAAGCCCTATGGCAACAGCAAGTCACAACAGGTGCTCTGCACCAGACCCAAGGAGAGACTCAAATGTCACGACACGCGACCGGAAGACACTGCCAGAACTGGGGTGATGGAGGCCTAAAAAGCCTTCCTTCAAGACAAGAGACCAGAAGGATGGGGACTGAAAACCCCATATGATTCAAAGATTGAAGCCGAAATTCCTTTAAGCGGTATATTCTTTATTGCAGCGCTGGATGCACGGGGGGATCTCTCCACCTATCGTGCATACCCAAAGCAGAAAGCAGTCTTGAATTTATACAATCAATCTATCAATATTCTACCGGCGCCTATACATATTCATTGCCTTGATTAAGGAGGTATTGGGGAGGCATTGGGGAGGCAAGGACAATCCCCAGACATGGACTGTATATCTCGAAACAAGACACTGAAACTCACGATAAGGAAGCGGCAGACGGACAGAGAAACAAACGTAAGGACTATAAATCTCAAAACTGGACATTGGAATTCATTATAAAGATACAACAAAGGGAAGAATTGGCAACAACCAGCTCTTGCAATTAAGAAACCTGCCAATTCAGCAGATTCCTGACCAAAGGTGAAAAGTACACTGTGAGGAAGACTCGGGGTCTTCCTCCCAAAGACCCCTGCCCACGTCCCAAAGACCCCTGCCCACAATTCTTGGAAGGCTCTACGCAGGCGCAAGGTGCCAAAAGGCTAATTAGCATGAGAAGCGAGGGAAGGCGGGGATAGGTAATGCATATGTATAGGTGCTTGTAGAATATTGATAGATTGATTGTATAAATTCAAGACTGCTTTCCGCTTTAGGTATGCACGATAGGTGGAGAGATCCCCCGTGCATCCAGCGCTGCAATAAAGAATATACCACTTAAAGGAATTTCGGCTTCGATCTTTGAATCAATCTGGCACCCCAGATGGGACGACCTCTCTGCCGGACCGCAGGACCCGCTGGGGACAGGACTCCCTAGGGTACCCCCGGGATTTCCCGGAGGGACTCCTCGACTCACCGGATCACTGCGGAGGCAGACAAGGACCCCATCATTGTAAGTGAGTATATTCTTTATTCTGGTTTGGTTTTCTGGTAGACCGGTCATCTGGGACTGTCCAGTAAGTCGGAAGGTGACTTCTGCAGGACAGTATTTGGTATATACTTTGTGGTTAGTGCCACAAGTATATCTGGGGACCTTGGGGTCCATCTGTATCTGGAACTGTCTGTAAGTCAGAAGGTGATCTTCTGCGAGGCAGTGTTTGGTATATACTTTGTGGTAAGCACCATAAGTATATTTGGGGACCTTAAGGAAAGAGCTCGCTTTAAGGTCCATCTGGAATTGTGTTGTCTATTTCGGTTTTCTGACTCATGGAGTATGGTATTTAACTTTGGTTATTGTTACTGTGATTTTGGCTATTTTTCTGGTGGTAATAGTAGGTTCGTGGCATTGTTATAAGAAAGATATCGTTACGGTGTTACACAGTTCGGTTTTCTGACTTATCGCATGTGGAATTTGACTCTGACTATTGTTATTGTGATTTTGGCAATATTGCTGGTAATAGTAGTTTTGTGACATCGCTACTGAAAGATAATGCGTGCCCGTATTTTTGTGAGTGATACGTTTTGTGATACGCTTTTGCAAGTAACATGTGTATTCTGAAAGTGTAAACTGGAAAATGGGGGGGCAAACAAGCAGTGAAATTTTAAAGAAAAGTGTGTTAGGATGTGTTTTAAGTCACTGGAAGGATATTGGAGGATCTGCCGGTGGAAGTGTGAACAGGAAAACATTGATAAAATATCGTAATCAGTGGTGGCTGCTTTATAAGCTGGAATGTGGAGAAGAGTGGCCCCTAAATGGAACTTTAAACTATAATATTTTGCTACAGTTAATGTTGTTTTTTGAGAAGCAGAACAGGATGAAATGTTGTATACTGATGTTTCAGCATCTTGGTGGGAAAAGGTACGGAATTAAGTTGGCCCCTGACTGAGCCTTTGATGATGGCATTAGAGAAGTACAGGCTGGAGAAAGATAAAGGAAGTGTTAAAAGGGTTGTTGAAAGTGTTAAAGGTGTTTGAAGTTGAATGAGCAGGGAAAGAGGATGTAGGAATGTTAATAGTTCTGCCTCTGCCCGAGGCAGAGATCTTAAAATCATGGGTGTTAGCCCTTTGGGGCAAAGGGACCATGATGGGTCCAAGAGAGAGTTGTCACAGAAACAGAAAACCAGTTAACTCTTAAAACAACCTGAGTTCATGTGCGAGCTCAGATTGCCAATGGGACCGCTCAGGGAACTGTGGACAATTGCATTCCCCTGACCGACCCCCACTAAGACCCGAATCATCCTGAAAATTATGAACAGTTAAGTAAATACTAAAACCTGGATGAATTGGGAATTGAGAATATGCTTCCAACAAGGTCTAGAAGAAACCCCTATGGAATTTTTGGACCAACTCTGAAATGTAATGAAAATAAATAAATAAATAAATAAATAAATAAATAAATAAAACAAAACGGTTTGGACCTGGCTTCGGAGGACAAATTGACTAGTCTTTTCCTAGGGTAATTGACCCCTGATTTCAACAGGAATAATGGGGACTTGGGGAATCTACCCTAGCGGATCCTCCACTGGTTATAATGAAGCTAGGGGAGGAATGGAAGTGAAATTTCTTATTGATATGGGGCAACATATTTAGTTCTAAATCAAGCATTAATGCCTTTACAGAATTATTATGTTAGGGTAAAAGATGTGTCGTGGTTTAACCCGGCCGGCAGCTAAACACCACACAGCCGTTTGCTCACCCTCCCCCTCCCTCTCTGGGACGGGGGAGAGAAATGGAAAGTGAAGCCCGTGAGTTGAGATAAAGACAGTTTAATAAGACAAAATAAAATAATAATAATAATAATAATAATACAATGATGATAATAGTACCACTACTAATAATGTGTACGAACAAGTGATGCACAATGCAATTGCTCACCACCCGCTGACCGATGCCCAGCCTAACCCCGAGCAGTCCGGCCCCCTCCCCCTGGCTAGCCACCCCTATGTATTGTTTAGCCTGACGTCAGATGCTATGGAATACCCCTTTGGCTAGTTTGGGTCACCTGTCCTGGGTCTGTCCCCTCCCAGCTCTTACTGCACCCCCAGCCTGCCTGTTGGCAGGACAGAGCAAGAAGCTGAGATGTCCTTGGCTTGGTATAAGCACTGCTCTTTAACAATTAAAACATCGGGGTGTTATCAGCACTCTTCTCATCCTAAGCCAAAACATAGCATTCTACCAGCTACTAGGAAGAAAATTAACTCTGTTCTAACTGAAACCAGGACAAGGTGTAACCGAAAAGGCTTATTTTTGTGAACCTTTGAAGTACAAGTTACGGAAAAAATGGGGCATACACAGATTTTTACATATGCCTAGCTCCTCATGGGCACTCTTAGGTAGAGATTTATTAGAGCAAGTAGGAGCAGAAATTGTTTTTGAAAAAGGGAAAATGGAATTAAGTATAGGAGAAGAACAACTAACAAATGTGTTAAGTTTGGCACTAATACAAACTGACCCTAAAAGTGAAATACCTTTAGAGATCACAGATCAAGTATGTCCAGGAGTTTGGGCTACTGAAACCCCTGAAAGAGGTAAAAATGTGACCTTAATAATTATTAAATTAAAGCCAGGAGAGAAACCCATTAAGGTTAAGTAATATCCTTTGAGGATAGAAGATAGGAAAGGAATTAAAGAGATAATTAATAAATTTTTACAGTATGGATTATTGATTGAATGCGAATCAGAATACAATACACCCATATTGCCGATTAAAAAGGCAGATGAAAAAGCTATAGGCTAGTTCAGGATTTGAGGGCCATAAATAAAATCACTGAGGATTTACATCCAGTAGTGGCAAACCCTTATACTTTGCTGACTAAATTAAAGAATAGTCAAGTCTGGTTTACCGTACTGGATTTAAAAGATGCCTTCTTCTGCCTAGGTTTAGCCACAGAAAGCCAAAACCTATTTGCCTTTGAATGGGAAAATCCCGATTCAGGCAGAAAGACGCAGCTTACGTGGACATTACTACCTCAAGGATTCAAGAATAGCCCCACTATTTTTGGAAACCAATTAGCAAGGGAACTCGAAACATGGATGCCTCCGGACACTGAAGGTGCTTTGTTACAATATGTAGATGATCTCTTAATAGCTACCGAGACTAAAGGGAGTTGTATTCAATGGACTAGAAGTCGTCTTAATTTTCTGGGTTTAAATGGATATCAAGTCTCTTGACAGAAAGTCCAGCTGGCTCAACAAAGTGTGACCTATCTGGGATTTGACATTTCGGAAGGACAACGAGAACTAGGAACTGAACCTAGTTCTCACCACAGAGATGACTGTGCCTGCTGCCCTTCAGTACGTGCGCAGAGGCAGACCGGATGTCTTCGCCAACACAGTACGGACAATGTATTAGCACACCCATGCACTGCCACGTTAGCTGTCATCACTAACTGCCAGGCAGGACAGCTCCAGACCAAACACATACACACACAGCCACGCCACAAACACTACAAACAAAACACACAACACAAGGCGCAAGAAAAAGTGACCCCCGGAGGGAAGCCCTATGGCAACAGCAAGTCACAACAGGTGCTCTGCACCAGACCCAAGGAGAGACTCAAATGTCACGACACGCGACCGGAAGACACTGCCAGAACTGGGGTGATGGAGGCCTAAAAAGCCTTCCTTCAAGACAAGAGACCAGAAGGATGGGGACTGAAAACCCCATATGATTCAAAGATTGAAGCCGAAATTCCTTTAAGCGGTATATTCTTTATTGCAGCGCTGGATGCACGGGGGGATCTCTCCACCTATCGTGCATACCCAAAGCAGAAAGCAGTCTTGAATTTATACAATCAATCTATCAATATTCTACCGGCGCCTATACATATTCATTGCCTACCCCCGCCTTCCCTCGCTTCTCATGCTAATTAGCCTTTTGGCACCTTGCGCCTGAGTAGAGCCTCCCAAGAACTGTGGGCAGGGGCCTTTGGGACGTGGGCAGGGGTCTTTGGGAGGAAGACCCCGAGTCTTCCTCACAGTGTACTTTTCATCTTTGGTCAGGAATCCGCTGAGTTGGCATGTTTCTTAATCGCAAGAGCTGGCTGTTGCTAATTCTTCCCTTTGTTGTGTCTTTATAATGAATTCCAACGTCCGGTTTTGAGATTTATAGTCCTTACATTTGTTTCTCTGTCCGTCTGCCGCTTCCTTATCGTGTGTTCCGGTGTCTTGTTTCGAGATATACAGTCCTTGTCTGGGGACTGTCCTTGCCTCCCCAATACCTCCTTAATCACATAAGACGACGCTTAGGAAATCAATTCCCAAGCAAGAGCTCCTGATGCGGCCCAGATGACTTCCACAAGAGCGAAGATGGAAACAGATGCGATCTCAAACCGAATATGATGCACGAGACCTGAAACAGAACTGCACTTCAAGCAGCGACTGCAAGACAAGAAGTGCTCGGATCAGAGCCACGATGACAAAACAAGCACTGAGGCCCTTCAGCACCGCTACCAAGTCGCCTGTCTGGTCAGTCCAGTGTAAAAAGCTAGAAGGATATCAAGACCCCAGAAGCACAGAACAGACATTGCAGAAGCAACACTACAGGACAGACGAACAGAAGGAAACTGTCCTGCCTGGTGCACGCACTCACGCTACAAAATAATCCCGCTGCTTCTATTAGACTGGTGACCCAGCCACAAGCAGCCTGAACGTGACCCAGCCTGAACCACCCTCGCAGCGGCACCAAGTATTTTCAGCCAGCTGGCTCCACGCTGCTCTGGCTCCCAGCTCCCATTAGCCACCCCAGATATGCAAATACCAGGTGCCCCCCAACTTAGCTCTCAGGTTGCTGCATGGTAAATTCCCTCCGCCTCAAGAAATACACAGGCACTGGTCGTCATCTTAGTCAATTGCCAGGCTCATCATCAGCTGCAAAAACAGAGTACCAGCATTCACTAGCATGCCGGTCATGATGCCCACCTTCTCCACAACGCTGACTACTGCTGATGCAACATACAACTATGCTCACCTGTTCCTCTCCAAATCCAAGCTCCAACAGTGCAACCGGTATCATCCACACCACCTGGGAAAACAAAGGGATTAAATGATCGTTGCGTTCACAACACGTCACCCAATGGTGTGGTTTTGTTGTTGTTGTTGTTGTTGTTATTGTTGTTTTTTGTGTGTGTGTTTCCTGTATTTATTTATTTTTTAGTCTGCTTTAGCTCAACGGCATGCAGAGTGCAGACAAGAAAACTGGGGTGTTTCTAGAAGCAACAATCCCCACGCTTTTGCTGTAGCTTTGAATATTAAAAGGACAATACGACCCAGCAAGTAACTGGAACTTTCTTACCTGGAATTAGCTCAAACTTTTCTTCACATTGAAAGAAAAATCTAGGAGCAGAACACATTATACACCAACAAAATTGAGTCCATTTCATCCCCAGAAAAAAAATCACATGCTCTCATCCCCTCCTGTACGTCAGCCGCTTGCCTACCCCACGTGGCACACGCTTCCATCTGTTCTCTTTACCCACTTATAGCACCTCTAAAAGGCAAACTGGAATTTTACTCTATTGGCTGTAGGAAAATAACTGCAGTGACAACCGCGCCCCAAACTGAGCCAGCAGCCCCTACTAAACATCCCTCTACTAAGTGAATTCCAAGCACTTAAAATCCAGAAATCCATAGACTCCAGCCTGCCTAAACAACCCTGCAACGGACAGAAGGAAAAACAAAGCACTGTCCCCAAAGAGCAGCCCAGGCAGAAGGAGCTCTCTGATGGCATGCCTGGGGCTCATATAGCATTTAGCCCCGCCCAGCACCCAAACCCAATCACCTGGGAAAGGGGAGGGGCAAAGCACATGAAAGTAGGAAGAGAGCAAAAGGAGCAGCTGTGTTTTGTTTTGTTTTGTTTTCCTTTCCTTTGTTTTTTAAAATCTGTTTTATCTCAAAAACATTCAGAGAGCAGACAAGAGACCTGTGGTGTTTCTAGAAGCAAAAATCCCCTTTCGCTTTTGCTGCAGCTTTTAATGTTGAACTGATAACGGCACCAAGCAAGTAACTGAAACTTCTTCAACTGGAATTAGTTTAAACACGCTCACCGTCATCTGCAAACACAGAGAACCAGCATTCACTAGCCCTAACCCTAACCCCAACCCTCACCCTAAACTCTAACCCTAGCCCCAGCCCTAGTCCCTAAGCCCAACCCTGGTTCCCGAGAACTTCATTTCCAGGCATGCTCTGGGCGCTCAACATGGCCTCCCGGAGGTCCGGAGTCCCAGAACTACATTTCCCGGCATGCTCCGGGCACCCAACACGGCCTCCCGGAAGTTCGGAGTCCCAGAACTACATCTCCCGGCATGCTCCGGGCAGTCAACACGGCCTACCGGAAGCCTGGTGCCGGAAAACTACACCTACCAGAATTCCCTGGACAGCCAGCACGGCCAATCAGAGGCCGAGCTTTCGAGAACTACATTTAACCGCACTCACTGTAACCCTAGCCCTTCCCGCCCTTACACAAAAAAGCCTCAAGCCCTATCCCTAAACATCCTCGAAACCCCTACGGACCTAACCCAAACTATTTACCACACTAAACCCCTGAAGTCCTATGCCTAAAACCCCTAACCCAATAAATTAAGACGCTCAAATCCCAAACCCGCAAAATTGAGATGCTCAAATCCCAAACCCAAAAAAATAGGACGCTCAAATCCCAAACCCCCTTCCAAAAAAGAAAAAGAAAAATCAAGAACAAAAAAATCAAACAAAACAAAAACAACAAAAGGGGTAGATCTGGTGGCATCTGCCCTGTAACCCTGCAAAAATCACGAGGGACCTAGAACAACAAAGCAAACGCACAAAATAACATTGACATCCTATCCATAAATGTGCTATAACAATTAATCACCTCCAAAGAGCTTCAAGCAATAAATGCACATACTACTAGATCGGTTTCCTCTAAAAGATCGTACCAGACCCTGACCCACCAAAAGAACCCTGCATGTAGCTAACAGAAGCATCAACAAAGCACTGACCCCAAAGAGCAGCCCGGGCAGAAGGAGCTCTCTGATGGCGTGCCTGGGGCTCCTATACCATTTGGCCCTGCCCAGCACCCAAACCCAATCACCTGGGAAAGAGGAGGGGGCAAACCACAAGAAAGAGAGCAGGAGCAGCAGCAGCTGTGTTCTTTTATTTATTTATTTATTTGTTTGTTTTGTGCCTATCCCTAGTTTACAGCATGCAGAGTGCAGACAAAAGAACTGGGGTGTTTCTAGAAGCAAAATTTACCGTATTTATGCCTCAGCTTTGAACATAGAAAGGACAATACAACCAAGAAAGTAAATGAAATATTTTCCACGGGAATTAGCTCTAACGTTAGTGTTAGGTCAGAGGTTGGACTCAATGATCTTGAGGTCTCTTCCAACCTAGAAGATCTGTGATTCTGTGTGATTTACATATGAAGAAAAATCTAGGAGCGTAGGAAATTACACATCAAAAAAAACAACGACGTAATAAGCAACGCGCATGCACGGCCCCACGGCCGCCTGCAGTACTCGTTTTCCACCAGCAGGAGGCGGCAGAGGGCGCCCCCGGGCCCCACCGCGCATGCGCCCCCCTCGGCCGCCTGCAGTACTCGTTCTCCACCAGCAGGTGGCGGCAGAGGGCGCCCCCGGGCCCCACCGCGCATGCGCGCCCCCCGGCCGCCTGCAATACCCGATTAAAACCAGCAGGTGGCGGCAGAGGGCGACCGCGGGCCTCACCGCGCATGCGCGCCCCTCGGCCGCCTGCAGTACCCGACTAAAACCAGCAGGTGGCGGCAGAGGGCGCCCGCGGGCCTCACCGCGCATGCGCACCCCCCGGCCGCCTGCAGTACCCCTTTCCCGTCAGGAGGTGGCGGCAGAGGGCGCACGCGGGCCCCACCGCGCATGCGCGGCCCCCGGCCGCCTGCAGTACCCTTTTCCCACCAGCAGGTGGCGGCAGAGGGCGCCCGCCGGCGCCACCGCGCATGCGCGCCCCTCGGCCGCCTGCAGTACCCTTTTCCCACCAGCAGGTGGCGGCAGAGGGCGCACGCGGGCGTCACTGCGCATGCGCGTCCCCCGGCCGCCTGCAGTACCCGATTAAAACCAGCAGGTGGCGGCAGAGGGCGCCACCGGACCCCACCGCGCATGCGCGCCCCCCGGCCGCCTGCAGTACCCGAATAACACCAGCAGGTGGCAGCAGAGGGCGCCACCGGACCCCACCGCGCATGCGCGCCCCCCGGCCGCCTGCAGTATTCGTTTTGCACCACCAGGTGGCGGCAGAGGGCGCCACCGGACGCCCACGGCGCATGCGCGTCACCCGGATGCCTGCAGTACCCCTTTACCACCAGCAGGTGGAGGCAGAGGGCGCCCGCCGGCGCCACCGCGCATGCGCGACCCTCGGCCGCCTGCAGTACCCTTTTCCCACCAGCAGGTGGCGGCAGAGGGCGACCGCGGGCCTCACCGCGCATGCGCGCCCCTCGGCCGCCTGCAGTACCCGACTAAAACCAGCAGGTGGCGGCAGAGGGCGCCCGCGGGCCTCACCGCGCATGCGCACCCCCCGGCCGCCTGCAGTATTCGTTTTGCACCACCAGGTGGCGGCAGAGGGCGCAGGCGGGCGTCACCGCGCATGCGCGGCCCCCGGCCGCCTGCAGTACCCGAATAACACCAGCAGGTGGCGGCAGAGGGCGCACGCGGGCGTCACTGCGCATGCGCGGCCCCCGGCCGCCTGCAGTACCCTTTTCCCACCAGCAGGTGGCGGCAGAGGGCGCCCGCGGGTGCCAACGCGCACGCGCGTCCCCCGGCCGCCTGCAGTACCCCTTTCCCACCAGCAGGTGGCGGCAGAGGGCGCCCCCCGGGCCCCACCGCGCTATGCGCGCCCCTCGGCCGCCTGCAGTACCCGAATAACAGCAGCAGGTGGCGGCAGAGGGCGCCCGCCGGTGCCAACGCGCATGCGCGTCCCCCGGCCGCCTGCAGTATTCGTTTTGCACCAGCAGGTGGCGGCAGAGGGCGCCACCGGACCCCACGGCGCATGCGCGTCCCCCGGCCGCGTGTAGTACTTGCTTCCCACCAGCAGGTGGCGGCAGAGGGCGCCCGCGGGCGTCATGCGGCATTCGTGGCGCCCGGCAGCCTGCAGTACTCGCTTCCCACCAGCAGGTGGCGGCAGGGGGCGCAACCGGACCCCCACCGCGCATGCGCCCCCCCCGGACGCCTGCAGTACGCATTTTCCACTAGCAGGTGGCGGCAGAGGGCGCACGCGGGCGTCACCGCGCATGCGCGGCCCCCGGACGCCTGCAGTACCCGAATAACACCAGCAGGTGGCGGTAGAGGGCGCCCGCCGGCGCCACCGCGCATGCGCGCCCCTCGGCCGCCTGCAGTACCCTTTTCCCACCAGCAGGTGGCGGCAGAGGGCGCCCCCCGGGCCCCACCGCGCTATGCGCGCCCCTCGGCCGCCTGCAGTACCCGAATAACAGCAGCAGGTGGCGGCAGAGGGCGCCCGCCGGTGCCACCGCGCATGCGCGCCCCTCGGCCGCCTGCAGTACCCCTTTCCCACCAGCAGGTGGCGGCAGAGGGCGCCCGCGGGAGGCCTTGGCGGGCGGATCACAGCTCGCCTACTGTGCCATTCGGAGCTTGGGGCTGTATTTTTTCCAACGTATTTGCTACCCACACCCCGCGGGGCAGCTTGTCTTACAAAGAAGTCTCTCTGTTAATATTCTCTTTAAGGCGGGCACGAAGCATCCACTGCTCTTCTAAGCAAGCAACCTTCCTTCTGTGCTCCCTTCGGGATGCAGGACTACGTGCACTCAGATTTATTCCACTCATTTTTCTTCCCCTTTTCATTGGCACAGTCTCCAAGGACGCCTGGCTTTCTTCTCACAGACTCGCGTCCGTTTCAGTGTAAGGCATCTTTTCCCTCCGCTGCTCTAATCCAAATTCAAATTATCCAGATAAAACAATAGCGAGGTAAGAGAGAACTGTCTGAGTTAAAGTCACCATCTTTCTGTAACTAATTTAGCAGACAGCTGTACCGCATCAGAGGAGGAGGTTTAGATGCTAACCAGGTCAGGCACATCACGGTCAAGTGAGCGCCCCCGGAATCACTAAAGAAACTTAAGGAAGAATCTACTAGAAGAAAGCTGTCTCCTCTTACCACCGCCTATTTAAAAGATAGTGTAGTACAGGCAGTTCTACGTGCATAAAACCACATACACACAGTATACCTGACCCAAGTAAATTCCCTCTTAGAAGTCCACCATTAAGCAAAAGAGGTGTACTGTGGTGACATACAGCTGCCGTGTAATGATCCTGAAGGGATGAACCGCCCTATGTATTCCAAGGTACTCCTGTGGTTTGTTTTTTTTTCAAGTACGTTCAACGGTACAGGTAAGTACGTTCCCGCTAAGAAAAGAGTTCAGAATTGTTTATAACGAGTTCGTTCCAAGTGTCACTTTCTCACTTAACGTAGTAATAAAGATACGCTGCTGCTTTTGGATTTTTATTTCCTTCTTGAATCTCACTGGTGTAATTCCAATGGTCAAACAACCTCTTCCAGAAAGACCAGCCCACTGCTTCACAGGAGAAGGAAAAGATGTCTCACACACGCTGGCTAGTACTAAAAAGAGTAATAGGAAGAGAAGTTCAGGCCATCAATATAAGTATGTTTCCCTGCCTCTTCTGCTGGCTGGTCAAGTGGAATCCTCAGGACAGCCCCAATACCTTGTGAAGAGCTTCTTAACGCCAGCACAACTTCAACCTGTCTTTTAAAAGAAAGCTGTTAAAGGAGCAGGAGGCTGTTTTTAAATGAGAACAACCGAAAATAAAATTATCTGAAGAGCCACTTACTACTGGCATATTACCGTTTAAAAGGAAAATATTAATTACGTGCAGGTGCTCCAGTCTTCGTTGCATTTTCTGTGATTCACAACATTACCTTTGAACAAAAGAGTAAGAGGAACGGAAGGGAGGATATTAACTCGGGTAACCAAGGATTTGGTAAGCTGGAACTTGGTGTCTTTAACACTTTAGCCTTGGAGCAAAAATGTACACCCTGTACAGGCTGAGCTGACTGATGAGGCAGGTGCTCCAGGGTACGTGCTACCGGGAGGTAAGTAACAAACACATTCCGCAGCTATTACCAGAAGTGGGGTTTCAGGATATGCAGACTGGTTTCACAAAAAATATTAGCGGTCTGTTGGTGACAGACAATTCGAGGAATTCAGCGCTGCCCATTACAGACTCCTCAGATCAGCACTTAACGAGAATTAATAAAAGGGTTTATTTTTTTATATATATATATATATATACATATATATATATATACATATACATATACACACACCCACACCCACCCACCTATGTTCAAAAAAATGTATACAGTTAAAATATCAAATTAGTGATCCGGTAACAACACTGTTCAAAACCAATCTCTTTTGTATGAACATTAAAATAAATGCACACTTTTAAAAGCATTTATTTTTAGTGCTTCCAAAGCACAGCGTGTGCCAAGGCAAGGCCACCTGAAGAATCTCCGTCCTCCTCACGGGATGAAAGAGAACTGAAGTCAGGGACCTGGGAAGCCTCAGGTGCGCTTTCATAATGTCTGCAGATAAAAACAGAAGAGAGTCTGAGGTAGATTGTTTAGTAACCACCAAGTGGTAACAGTCACAGGGCTGTCTTTAGCTTTCATTAACACAACAGCAGTTTCTTTACTCTCGATCTACGCTGAATCTCAAGTTTAAAGGCATGGCTAGCAGTTCTCGGGAACAAGGCCCTCGTCTCTGTGCTGGCAACATGCAATATTACCAGTGCAGGTGTTTCTGGGAGTTTTGTTTGTTTGTTTGTTTTTTTATTGGGACACACACACACACACACACACCAGATGGGATCTCTCCACAATGCAGACACTGTGTGCATTTGACAGTGCCCCATTTTAGTGCGATCCACTGCCTATTGCACGTAAAACGGCTAATGACAGTATTCAAGTGAGTAAATTCTCACCACCTGCAGGAGGGGCAGCAATGGTTATTTTTTTCAGCCTGTTGAGCAAAGAGCACCCTCCACAGGAAAAAAGCCACACCTTTCATAGCACGTCCTTAAGGTTACAGCCCAGCTTCTGCCGATAGAGGTTCGTAAAGTTAAAGCTCTGCTGCTTCTTCTCGGACTCTGACAGTAAGATCACTTGACCGCCAGGATGGCGAGGGCAACAGCTACGTCCTCTTCCACTCTTCTGCGGCACAGCAAACTCATTCCCGGTCCGTATTCCTCTGGCTGGTACACTATTATCTACCGTTCACCTGATTAACTCTGTTGGGTAGGCTGTTGAACTCTAGCTCCTCTAGCGTTCTCTCTAAGTGCTGTATTAAGACACGATTTTTAAACCTAGGGAAGTAATTTCATTTCTTCTTCCAAAAACAGCAGTTAAATAACTCAGTATTATTTGGCCACGACAAACAGTATTAGCAGAGGCTCTCTGTTTCCAGCATGGAAGAGCTTCCCTCATTTCTGACGCCAGAATGGCAAATTTAATTTGATACAGCCATCTTTCCCCAACCCACGCAAATTCTGGGTCTTTCTTCCATAACCACCCGTATCTTTCTATTTCACACTTCAGCTCTAGGTAACGACCATTTACTTCAGAAAATACAACGGCAGTTTGACCGCTGAAACTGTAATAATTTAAGTATGTCAAAACAAAACACTTGTTTTGGAAAAGACTGAGATTTGCTATCATGAACAACGTTAGCGTTTAACTCCGAATCATTCGTATCTATACAAACCTTGCTCCTTCCCTTATAGCAAATTCAATGAAATACTTCTGAGTTTCCATCGGTCCTTGTACATACCTCCTCAAGAAGAGAGAAGATTTTTTTCACGATCTTAAAGAAGAGATCCAAACGGATATTAGAAACAGATCTTGTAAATGCATTTTCAGTAAATCTCAACAGCCAAAGGAAAAACAACAAAGCCTAGAGTTTCCCATTTCTGCATACAGTAATGCACGTAAGAAAAAAAAGCCAGCATACCAATAATTTGAAGTGATATCGATTAGCTGATATTCAAATGTAACGCTGAATTTTGTTCTCTTAAAAGAGCAGTATCTAGAAACACCTGCCCTTGGAAAATGCAGACTAGGTTTAATCAGCAGAGAAGCCTTGCATCTCCACGAACACGCTGCCATGATCAGCAGTTAATAGAAACAAAGGGATACCAAGCCACGTTTCAACCTAGAGCTGTCATTTTTGAAAGCAGAGGTTTAAGATAACTACTCTTTACAAGATGACCGATCTATGTGGAGCATGAGCACGATTGTCTCGTATAAAGTTTAACAAAAAAAAAAAAAAAAAAAAAGTAGCGCCAAAGAATGAACCGGACACCTTAGATGTGAAACAACAGTATTTTTTCATTGGTTTCTGTGTTTTCTTCTCTGAACCAACTATGAAAACACGAATGGCGCTGTGACTAAGCCTGCTTAAGAGTGCTGCAGTAAGGACAGTGAGGATATAAAGTTGGACTGTGAATACATGTACTTACTTTCTTGTTCTTCCACTACTTGTACACGACTAATCAAAAATCATTCCAAATCTGAGGTTTTATTTTCAAAATAGATCCTCATTTCAAGAAAAAGTCTTCTGTACCCCTAGCCTATTTTTAATACACTAATAAAGAACTTACTTCTTCCACGTTTGCGAACCTCTTTCACCACTCTGATTTTAATGCCAGCATCGCTTCCCTCCAACATTGTAGGTGTTATTTTAAATCAATTTGGCACAGATTCAGAAGTAGACTCCATCACTCGTTTTTGGTCATCTCCAGCCACGCTGTAATTTAGAGGCCCTCGAACAAGTGCATTGGTACCAGGTTTACGATCCAAGCCGTCTTTGCATCATTTAAGCAATTGAACTCATCATGTAGAGAGTCTAAGTCACCAGGTGACATTTCATCCTCTCCCTTAACAGCTGGAACCGAAGAAGCCATTTGCACAGACAAGCCATCAATTTGCTTTTCCAGCAACTGACAGTTTTCTGCTTTCTTCTCTCCATTACCATCTTGGACAGTACTGATACCAGTGTCTGAAAATTAAGAAGGAGCTTAGTAGTGCATATAACTGCAGGATCAAAAAACACAGAAGGACGTTATTCTGCATCCCTTCTTGTTGAAAGTACTGTGGAGAGAGTTACTCAGCACTGTCAGATCACTTCAGTAGTTTTATTCACCCTTTGACGCAACCACAGGAATACCTCCTTTTGGGCTGCTACCGTCTCATATGACTGTCGTGAAGTTATTTGCTGTATTCCCATTTCAGTGACTAAAGTAAACTAAAGTTTCCCCTCCTTCCCCGAGTTCCAGCAAATTTTTCTTTCGACTCTGCTGCAACAGGTGGGTAAATTACTATTTGTGAGAAATTTAAAAATTTTTTTTTTTTTTTTTTTACACACTTTCCTTCCCCACTTCTCCCTTCCCCACTATAGAATACACAAATGAGAATTAAAAGCTGAAATGAAATCCTTGCTACCGCCAAACCATCGTGGTGAAAGGTTTCAGCACTTTTTAGAAACAGTTCCAAATTATTGCTCATTCAGGACTTCGTTACCTATAGCAACAGCCTGTTTGTCTAAGCCGACCAAAGAAATTCAGTCCCAATTAACTCTAAAACTTACGTGTCCTTTTGAATTAACACAGAAAGCACGGAGACCTTTTTTTTTTTTCCTGCACATTATGTCCATTTATGACCACACAAGTTCCTGTACTACAACAACTCCAACATACTTTTATTTGTTGGCATGCCTTTGAGGTTCAGATATGGTGACGGAGATCCAGCAGCACAGGGTGGCCCTTTCCCACCAACATGGTTTGTCACAACAGTGACTGTGGCCGTCGCAATAGCGGCGACGTGCTACGCCTTCTCTCTTTAGTGATGCTGGAGTATTGGGCTCTCCAGGACGCTTGATCTTATTCTGAGGCCCAGCAACAAATTTATCTGCTTCATCTATCATCGTACCCTGAAAAGACTTTTTTTTTTTTTTTTAAATATAAGTAAAAAACAATTGCTTCGTCAATTCACTACCAGAGTATTTGCCTCCGTGTTACAATTCAGTTACTTTTCAAATAATGATACAGCAGATAGCAAGACTTCTCCTACCTTCTCATCCTGTTTGAACAGACTGCCAAGTGTATGAAGAAGCCTTTTTGGTTGATCTGGATCGATCTCCCGAAGGGGTGAAGGCATCATTTTCAACTACTCCTGATGATTTCCCCTTTGAGCAACAGGAACGCCGTGAAGGCAGTCTGCAGCAGAACAAGGTATCTAAATTTAGTCTACCTTAAGACTAAGGAAATACAAGCCTCGCATGCTTCCATTTCCAGTGTTAGCATTTAAGATCTAGAAATCACTATTTCCTCCCTCTACAAAACAAAGGAAAAGCAAAAGGCAAATAAAGCCCCTCTTTCCTTTCACCGTCACTATAAGAACATCTACTGCATCCTGTTGCACAGGAAAGCTCACCCATGAAACTTAATTTTCAAATTCCAAGCACGCACAACATGTTTTGTGACAGAAGGCAGAAATTTCATTCTTTTCCTTCGGAATCTAGGGAAGGACGACTGACCCAAGAAACGATGCAAAGTCTACTTCCTCTCCCACACCGAGGACAGAAACACTACTTAGGTGAATTAAATAGCTGTACCAGAATATTAATAAATAATTGTGTCCATTTACCTTCATCCTGCCCCACGATATCCCTGCGTGTTTTCAGAAGATTGGTTCTCATTCCGGTTAGCTGATCTAGAAGACTGTGACAAGACATATCATATGCATTTCTGAATGCCCGTGGCTTCAAATCCTAGTTTTATAATAAAACAAGTAACTTTCAGTTAACCCGCGAGTTCTCACGCACAAAGAAATTGCTCTGTGGGCTGTACTACCGTTAACTACTAAAAAAACAAAACAAAACAAAAAAAAATTCCAAAACAACTTCAGACATTCTGAACGTATTCTGAAACAACTTTCTTTCCATCTCTCCGGAAAGAGCTTTCCTCCTATCTGTGACAAAGGAAAAAAAAAAAAAAAAAAAGTTGTGATCGCGGGAGTCGTTACACAAAGCCACACTCTGTGAATTCACTACTACAGTTAAGATCATTTTTAGTCAAAAATACCTCGGCAGCAATGCTATCACTGCAAACATAGCGTTGCCAAAAAAAAAAAAAAAAAAAAAAAAGAAATTCAACTCAAGATATAGGAGAGGGCGAGCTAAAAGCACAAATAACATGACCGATGGAGGCTGCAACAACCACCTGGTAGATGGTTGTCCACAGCCCTCGGATTGCATGGTCGTCTTTCCTGACAAACGAATACTGGAAGAACAGAAAAGATACACCGTGTGTCCGCAAAAGCCTTCGGGGAGACTACTGAAAGGAAAACCAAACCAAAAAACTAGGAACAGCAAGTGGCGTATACGTCAGTTTTGTTAACAGAGCACCACTAATGTACCAGGAATTTCCACATTCTTCGCCCCTCCTCTACCTTGAAAATGTCACCCAATTCTGTCAGTGTCTTCACCATCAGCATTTATTTATTTATTTCGTTTTTCACGTGGACATGCGAGGAAAACATTTCGAGTACCCTGTCATCGAGGAAGAAGAGGAGAGGGGGGAAAAAAAAAAAAAAAAAGAGAGATGAGGGGGGAAGAAGCACTGCCATTCCTTTCCTCGGTAACGCGAGCAAAAAGCTCAGGCGCTCAGCAACAACGTGCTTTGAAAGATAAAACACAGAAGAAACTGCACGTTATTTAGTCTCAGCTACAGAGTCACGTGTATTTGTACCTGCTCATTTATTCATCTGCCAGTGTATTTTAGTACAAACGCTACAGAACATAGAAACCGCAAGGTTACTACTACCTTTTGTGACCGACGCGATCTTTGGCAGGAACAGCTATCGAAAAAGAACCAACAAAATCCCCTTCGTCGACAGCCATCCGAACCTTTATCGTCTAACAGCAGTCCTACAAACATCCCCTGGGATGCTCAACTCCTGAAACTTTCTGTTCAACTTGAGGCAGAACAAGCCCTTACCCTGGGCACCTTCACCCAGCTCTCCACTGCTAGCAGAGTAGCACCCTGATACTGTCCAGGACGCGCTGCAGCAGCCTACTCGCTTACGCGTATTTACTGCAGCCTGGTTCGAGACGCGCACAGAGGGACCCACGAAAAATCCACCCTTTCCTTCAGAGAAGTAAATACATACATACATACGGACGACACGGTAAGGAAGAAAAGCTGAACACACAGCATGCGGTCCTTTACCGTGGGGCAGATCCAGCATCAGCACAAGGAGCACGTGAGCGATCATCTACACCGGCCATCGCGACAAGCCAAACTCACGCACACAAGCCTCGACCTGAAAACACAGAACACATTAAGTTCCTTTATAGCTTATGGAAGTAACAACCAGCATCTCAGATGCAGTTGGATAGTTGGATTGCATCAGCTTAGGGACTGCCTCCTTCAAAACGCACAGGGGGGTGGGGAAACCAGTCTTGGAAACCTGTTGCCTAACAGGAAGGAGACTGTTGTCTTCTCCTCCATAGGTGACGTTCTTCCAAGCATCGTCCTGCTCCTGGATTTTACCAGCCGCGACGGGATGGTCCTACCGGCGTGAGTCGGGAACGCTTCCCACGGGGTTTCTGTGACACTGAAGTAAGTTTTCTGCAGGTACAAGTAACGCAGCACGAGACGGCAAGGAAGCTAAGGCACCGTCTGCAGCACAGCACGTGTGCGATATTGGGCCTGAGGGGACCAGTCAAAGCCTGCAGTAATCGCTGAACAGGTGGGCAAGCAGGGAGCCCTACGGGAAACAAAGCTCACGTTCTGCAAAGCTCTTTTCCCGTCAAGAAGACGGCCTTTTCTATTCAGCGCATTTACTGAACTTTAGGCTACTTCCCATTCGCTTTGGCAAGTTAGCCTTTGCGTAAGCCAAGAGGTTTTAAACTGCCAAGCACCACTGATGGTTCTTGTTCTCCAACAACAGGGAATTTCAATCAGGGCACTCGTTAACAGGAAAGCCTGGCTCTGTTTCACACAAATCACGTACCTAAACCACGGAGACAGGAGTCTGCAGGAAGAACTCTTTAAAAGGTGAACTTAAAGAGAAGGATACTACTCATTTTTCCAGAACTTCTGCAAGGACTGCGGCAAAAAAAGGCTGAACCAGGGACGTCTCTATCATCATCCCCTCTAGAATTCAGCAACTCCATACAGTTATGGGGCAAATACCACAGCTGCAGCGCAAGACAAACAAAGACCTCGAAGGTCACGTTTCTGCCTGCGTACCGAGTTCCGCTGGGAAGACCCCCCACCTCTGGAAAGACCCCCAGCCGCTCAACTCCCAAGCAACGTTGCCACGGCCAGTGCTTACGCAGAGTTTTGCTCTCTCTCGCTGCTCAGTACAGGCCCAAGGCCTCCTTTATTGCACACAGTTCAAGCAAAACTCTTGGGACATAACCAAGAGACAGGCAGACAGACAGACAGAAATTGCCTCTCACGTCTGTCCTCACTGACCGCAACCAGCGTCCTGGAAAGCCCCGCAAGCACCGGTCTATTCCTAGGACAACTCCGAAAGCTGAGGCGGGACAAAGTTTAGCCTCTCGTACCAAAGACTGAGCAACAGACAGAGCCTGACAGGCC
Source organism: Aythya ferina (assembly GCF_964211825.1). Classification (NCBI taxonomy): domain Eukaryota; kingdom Metazoa; phylum Chordata; class Aves; order Anseriformes; family Anatidae; genus Aythya; species Aythya ferina. The sequence continues at coordinate 29,012 of NW_028181256.1, read as the reverse complement.
AGTTCATTCTAGGTCTAAGAGGCTACTACGACTCGGCAGGCACTACGTGCCTTCCTTCCCTTTGCGCTTCCCAGCGCCGAGCAGCTCGCGCTTCCGCAAATTCAATGAAGCCTTGGAGCCGGGGCTGCAGGAAGCTTACGAGCACGCCTCGATTCCACCCCGAGGTCGCTGCGACTTACCTGGGCAGTCGGGACGGACGGGCTGCTCTCTCTCCTGAGAACCCTGCGACCGCAGCACGCCAGCTGCGGCTTTCCTCGCTTTACCCGGTGCGCCACCTTCGCTCGGCAACAAACCCCGCAGGGGTCCTAGCGGCGGGGAGCTGCTTCTGCCCCGGTGAACCGCAGCACAAGGAGAGAGCCGGCTGTCAGGACGCAGGGAGAGGAAAGCCTCCGAGGCGCGGCGCGGCGCAGCCCAACGATCAAGCGCAGCGAGGACCCGCGCCCGGCCTCAACACCCCCCGCCCCTCCCGGCCCGACGCTCCGAGGAGGCACCCCCGGAGGCTCTCGCTCGCCTCACCGCCGGCAACCGCGCTCGCCGCCAGCGGCAACCTGCGCCTCCCGGCGCGCACGGCCCGGCCCCGGCCCGGCCCCGGCCCGGCCGCGCAGCCCGGAGCCCACGTGGCCGCCCGGCAGCGCAGAACTACAGCTCCCAGCATGCCTCGGGACGGAGCACTCCAGCCAATCCAGAGGGGCGTCGGCCACGCGCACGCAACGGCACCTCCTCCTGCTGCCCTCTCTGCCCCCCCCGCCGCCGCAGCCGCCCCCATCTCCCCTGTCCCCTCTCCCCCAGCCCCTCTCGTGCTCCGAGCATCTCCAGCATTTCAGGAACTGGAACCCTGGAACCGCTGACGTCTGGCACGTGTCAGAAACGTGGCAGGAGACGTACTCTGCTGTCGCAAGGCACTTGCAAAGCCGGCCCGACAGCTGAAGCAGACTCACACAGTCCACCGAGCAACTCGGGGCCCCCACTGCTGTCCACTCACCCTCATGCTTCGTTCAAGCTTCCGTGCCTACGCCCTGAGCTACAAGAAACAAAGAGAGAAGGTCACATCCACAATGGATACGCAAACAGCGCGGCACATGCAGAGGACTCAAACACAGAGACCAGAGTCAGACAAATAAAAAACAAACAAACAAACAAACTGAAGTCCACAAATGCCACAAGGCCATGAATGCATAGCAGCCCCGGCAGGGGTAATGACAGACATACCCTTTGCAGATGAAAAAGGTGACCCTGCTCAGACTCTTGGTAATACTGCACCAACGCGGTCAAGCCTCTTGTAGCATGTCATCAAGCTGGTTTTAGTCCTCTGGAGAGTTACACGAGTGGGTTGATTCATCTAGAGATTAAAATACAGATCAAACACAGGAGCGTATCATCCCACCATCCCAAAAAAAAAGTGAGCCAGCAACCTCTGCTAAATATCCCTCTATGAAGTGAATTCCAAGCCCTTAGAATTCCAGAAATCCATAGACTCCAGCCCGCCTAGAGAACCCGGCAACTGACTGAAGGAAAAACAAAGCACTTACCCCCAAAGAGCAGCCCAGGCAGAAGGAGCTCTCTGACGGCATACTTGGGGCTCATATACCTTTTGGTCCCACCCAGCACCCAAACCCAATCACCTGGGAAAGGGGAGGGGCAAAGCACATGAAAGTAGAAAGAGGAGGAGCGGCAGCTGTGGTTTATTTACTTATTTATAAGGCTTAGCTCAACAGCATGCAGAGGGCAGACAGGAGAACTGGGGAGTTTCTAGAAGCAACAATCCCCATGCTTTCACTGCAGCTTTGAATGTTAGAAGGACATTACCACCAAGCAAGTAACTGAAGCTTTTTCAGCTCGAATTAGCTCAAACTTTTATTTACGCAGAAAGAAAAATCTAGGAGCAGAACAGATTATACGCCAACAAAATCAATTCCGTTCCACTCGCAGCAAAAATCACTTACTTCAGCAGGCTATCTGAGAACCAAAAGGCTATGCTGATGGGTCAAAACACACTACAGGACACTGGGGCCGGGCCCTCCGCTGCACCCACTTAAAACCCATCCCTACACTCACCAAGGTGCAACCCCAACCCGAACACAGACGCAGCATTTCAGCCTCAACACAGTTTCCAGAACTGCTGGAAAGCAAGCTTCATCCTCAGCGAGGCGTGCTCAGGCTGCACAGGAGGGGGCTTCGGGCACCTCTTTGCCTACCGAAGGAGACCGCCATCAGCACCTGCTTTGTTCCGATCCTAAAGGCTAACATCACAGCCCACGTCGCCTGGGACACCTGATAAACAGAAGAGAAAGCAGCCATACCGTTTTCAAGCCGTCCCTGCACGTGTCGCTCCTCGATGATCTGCAACCTCTTCTCAAATCCTCAACCGCTTCTGTGGAGAGCCTGCCATGGCACCTGCAAAGCAAGACCCTTCGCAGTCACCTCGTGCTACTTGGCAGTTCTGCTCCAATCCAGCTCACAAACAGCCCGCCCTTCCCGTGCTGCTCTTCAGAGTGCAGCTTGGCCCCTCTGAGCCTGTGCGACACACCTGTGAAACAAAAAGAAAAGCATAGGCTGAAGCAGCATCCAAAGCCACAGCACAGCTGGGACAGTTACTCTCATCTGCTCCCTAACCTCTGCTCCCTCACCTGCCCTCGAGGCAGATGCTTCCATCTGCTCTCTTAGGCCAGCTACAACACCCCTGAAATATAAACAGGATTTTTACTGTACTTTGTGCAGTTAAGTAACTGCAGTGACAACTGCACCCCTAAAGTACCTGCTACATCTGTTCATCGCTCACCTTGCCAAAAGCAGCTCCGGTCAAGTCCCGCGTTGTACACTGTGTTTCAGCTTTAACAAATGAAAACGGTCACAAGATAATCATTCAGCTGCCAGCATTAGCACCCATCCCTCAACAACACAAAGGGACCCCGTTTACAATATTATCATTTCAAAACAGCAGCCCCCATACCTCAGCACACCTCGGAAGTAGACCAAGCCAGTCACCGAGCTGCCTACGGAGCGCTGAACAGTTCCGGAAGGAGCTCTTTCCTGTGACAGGTTCCTCCAAAGGTTTACACTCTACTGGGGACAGGAGAGAAATAAAAATAAAAGTTTCAAGAACCCCTTATCTGTAAGCTTTCAAGATTCCACAGACCTCCTCCTCAAGCACACCGTTCAAGCACTATGCGAGCAGCTGCTCACAAGCAGCTCAACTCTTCCCCCCCACACACACATCTGACAAACACCACAGAGATGACTGTGCCTGCTGCCCTTCAGTACGTGCGCAGAGGCAGACCAGATGTCTTCGCCAACACAGTCCGGACAATGTATTAGCACACCCATGCACTGCCACGTTAGCTGTCATCACTAACTGCCAGGCAGGACAGCTCCAGACCAAACACATACACACACAGCCACGCCACAAACACTACAAACAAAACACACAACACAAGGCGCAAGAAAAAGTGACCCCCGGAGGGAAGCCCTATGGCAACAGCAAGTCACAACAGGTGCTCTGCACCCGACCCAAGGAGAGACTCAAATGTCACGACACGCGACCGGAAGACACTGCCAGAACTGGGGTGATGGAGGCCTAAAAAGCCTTCCTTCAAGACAAGAGACCAGAAGGATGGGGACTGAAAACCCCATATGATTCAAAGATTGAAGCCGAAATTCCTTTAAGCGGTATATTCTTTATTGCAGCGCTGGATGCACGGGGGGATCTCTCCACCTATCGTGCATACCCAAAGCAGAAAGCAGTCTTGAATTTATACAATCAATCTATCAATATTCTACCGGCGCCTATACATATTCATTGCCTTGATTAAGGAGGTATTGGGGAGGCATTGGGGAGGCAAGGACAATCCCCAGACATGGACTGTATATCTCGAAACAAGACACTGAAACTCACGATAAGGAAGCGGCAGACGGACAGAGAAACAAACGTAAGGACTATAAATCTCAAAACTGGACATTGGAATTCATTATAAAGATACAACAAAGGGAAGAATTGGCAACAACCAGCTCTTGCAATTAAGAAACCTGCCAATTCAGCAGATTCCTGACCAAAGGTGAAAAGTACACTGTGAGGAAGACTCGGGGTCTTCCTCCCAAAGACCCCTGCCCACGTCCCAAAGACCCCTGCCCACAATTCTTGGAAGGCTCTACGCAGGCGCAAGGTGCCAAAAGGCTAATTAGCATGAGAAGCGAGGGAAGGCGGGGATAGGTAATGCATATGTATAGGTGCTTGTAGAATATTGATAGATTGATTGTATAAATTCAAGACTGCTTTCCGCTTTAGGTATGCACGATAGGTGGAGAGATCCCCCGTGCATCCAGCGCTGCAATAAAGAATATACCACTTAAAGGAATTTCGGCTTCGATCTTTGAATCAATCTGGCACCCCAGATGGGACGACCTCTCTGCCGGACCGCAGGACCCGCTGGGGACAGGACTCCCTAGGGTACCCCCGGGATTTCCCGGAGGGACTCCTCGACTCACCGGATCACTGCGGAGGCAGACAAGGACCCCATCATTGTAAGTGAGTATATTCTTTATTCTGGTTTGGTTTTCTGGTAGACCGGTCATCTGGGACTGTCCAGTAAGTCGGAAGGTGACTTCTGCAGGACAGTATTTGGTATATACTTTGTGGTTAGTGCCACAAGTATATCTGGGGACCTTGGGGTCCATCTGTATCTGGAACTGTCTGTAAGTCAGAAGGTGATCTTCTGCGAGGCAGTGTTTGGTATATACTTTGTGGTAAGCACCATAAGTATATTTGGGGACCTTAAGGAAAGAGCTCGCTTTAAGGTCCATCTGGAATTGTGTTGTCTATTTCGGTTTTCTGACTCATGGAGTATGGTATTTAACTTTGGTTATTGTTACTGTGATTTTGGCTATTTTTCTGGTGGTAATAGTAGGTTCGTGGCATTGTTATAAGAAAGATATCGTTACGGTGTTACACAGTTCGGTTTTCTGACTTATCGCATGTGGAATTTGACTCTGACTATTGTTATTGTGATTTTGGCAATATTGCTGGTAATAGTAGTTTTGTGACATCGCTACTGAAAGATAATGCGTGCCCGTATTTTTGTGAGTGATACGTTTTGTGATACGCTTTTGCAAGTAACATGTGTATTCTGAAAGTGTAAACTGGAAAATGGGGGGGCAAACAAGCAGTGAAATTTTAAAGAAAAGTGTGTTAGGATGTGTTTTAAGTCACTGGAAGGATATTGGAGGATCTGCCGGTGGAAGTGTGAACAGGAAAACATTGATAAAATATCGTAATCAGTGGTGGCTGCTTTATAAGCTGGAATGTGGAGAAGAGTGGCCCCTAAATGGAACTTTAAACTATAATATTTTGCTACAGTTAATGTTGTTTTTTGAGAAGCAGAACAGGATGAAATGTTGTATACTGATGTTTCAGCATCTTGGTGGGAAAAGGTACGGAATTAAGTTGGCCCCTGACTGAGCCTTTGATGATGGCATTAGAGAAGTACAGGCTGGAGAAAGATAAAGGAAGTGTTAAAAGGGTTGTTGAAAGTGTTAAAGGTGTTTGAAGTTGAATGAGCAGGGAAAGAGGATGTAGGAATGTTAATAGTTCTGCCTCTGCCCGAGGCAGAGATCTTAAAATCATGGGTGTTAGCCCTTTGGGGCAAAGGGACCATGATGGGTCCAAGAGAGAGTTGTCACAGAAACAGAAAACCAGTTAACTCTTAAAACAACCTGAGTTCATGTGCGAGCTCAGATTGCCAATGGGACCGCTCAGGGAACTGTGGACAATTGCATTCCCCTGACCGACCCCCACTAAGACCCGAATCATCCTGAAAATTATGAACAGTTAAGTAAATACTAAAACCTGGATGAATTGGGAATTGAGAATATGCTTCCAACAAGGTCTAGAAGAAACCCCTATGGAATTTTTGGACCAACTCTGAAATGTAATGAAAATAAATAAATAAATAAATAAATAAATAAATAAATAAAACAAAACGGTTTGGACCTGGCTTCGGAGGACAAATTGACTAGTCTTTTCCTAGGGTAATTGACCCCTGATTTCAACAGGAATAATGGGGACTTGGGGAATCTACCCTAGCGGATCCTCCACTGGTTATAATGAAGCTAGGGGAGGAATGGAAGTGAAATTTCTTATTGATATGGGGCAACATATTTAGTTCTAAATCAAGCATTAATGCCTTTACAGAATTATTATGTTAGGGTAAAAGATGTGTCGTGGTTTAACCCGGCCGGCAGCTAAACACCACACAGCCGTTTGCTCACCCTCCCCCTCCCTCTCTGGGACGGGGGAGAGAAATGGAAAGTGAAGCCCGTGAGTTGAGATAAAGACAGTTTAATAAGACAAAATAAAATAATAATAATAATAATAATAATACAATGATGATAATAGTACCACTACTAATAATGTGTACGAACAAGTGATGCACAATGCAATTGCTCACCACCCGCTGACCGATGCCCAGCCTAACCCCGAGCAGTCCGGCCCCCTCCCCCTGGCTAGCCACCCCTATGTATTGTTTAGCCTGACGTCAGATGCTATGGAATACCCCTTTGGCTAGTTTGGGTCACCTGTCCTGGGTCTGTCCCCTCCCAGCTCTTACTGCACCCCCAGCCTGCCTGTTGGCAGGACAGAGCAAGAAGCTGAGATGTCCTTGGCTTGGTATAAGCACTGCTCTTTAACAATTAAAACATCGGGGTGTTATCAGCACTCTTCTCATCCTAAGCCAAAACATAGCATTCTACCAGCTACTAGGAAGAAAATTAACTCTGTTCTAACTGAAACCAGGACAAGGTGTAACCGAAAAGGCTTATTTTTGTGAACCTTTGAAGTACAAGTTACGGAAAAAATGGGGCATACACAGATTTTTACATATGCCTAGCTCCTCATGGGCACTCTTAGGTAGAGATTTATTAGAGCAAGTAGGAGCAGAAATTGTTTTTGAAAAAGGGAAAATGGAATTAAGTATAGGAGAAGAACAACTAACAAATGTGTTAAGTTTGGCACTAATACAAACTGACCCTAAAAGTGAAATACCTTTAGAGATCACAGATCAAGTATGTCCAGGAGTTTGGGCTACTGAAACCCCTGAAAGAGGTAAAAATGTGACCTTAATAATTATTAAATTAAAGCCAGGAGAGAAACCCATTAAGGTTAAGTAATATCCTTTGAGGATAGAAGATAGGAAAGGAATTAAAGAGATAATTAATAAATTTTTACAGTATGGATTATTGATTGAATGCGAATCAGAATACAATACACCCATATTGCCGATTAAAAAGGCAGATGAAAAAGCTATAGGCTAGTTCAGGATTTGAGGGCCATAAATAAAATCACTGAGGATTTACATCCAGTAGTGGCAAACCCTTATACTTTGCTGACTAAATTAAAGAATAGTCAAGTCTGGTTTACCGTACTGGATTTAAAAGATGCCTTCTTCTGCCTAGGTTTAGCCACAGAAAGCCAAAACCTATTTGCCTTTGAATGGGAAAATCCCGATTCAGGCAGAAAGACGCAGCTTACGTGGACATTACTACCTCAAGGATTCAAGAATAGCCCCACTATTTTTGGAAACCAATTAGCAAGGGAACTCGAAACATGGATGCCTCCGGACACTGAAGGTGCTTTGTTACAATATGTAGATGATCTCTTAATAGCTACCGAGACTAAAGGGAGTTGTATTCAATGGACTAGAAGTCGTCTTAATTTTCTGGGTTTAAATGGATATCAAGTCTCTTGACAGAAAGTCCAGCTGGCTCAACAAAGTGTGACCTATCTGGGATTTGACATTTCGGAAGGACAACGAGAACTAGGAACTGAACCTAGTTCTCACCACAGAGATGACTGTGCCTGCTGCCCTTCAGTACGTGCGCAGAGGCAGACCGGATGTCTTCGCCAACACAGTCCGGACAATGTATTAGCACACCCATGCACTGCCACGTTAGCTGTCATCACTAACTGCCAGGCAGGACAGCTCCAGACCAAACACATACACACACAGCCACGCCACAAACACTACAAACAAAACACACAACACAAGGCGCAAGAAAAAGTGACCCCCGGAGGGAAGCCCTATGGCAACAGCAAGTCACAACAGGTGCTCTGCACCAGACCCAAGGAGAGACTCAAATGTCACGACACGCGACCGGAAGACACTGCCAGAACTGGGGTGATGGAGGCCTAAAAAGCCTTCCTTCAAGACAAGAGACCAGAAGGATGGGGACTGAAAACCCCATATGATTCAAAGATTGAAGCCGAAATTCCTTTAAGCGGTATATTCTTTATTGCAGCGCTGGATGCACGGGGGGATCTCTCCACCTATCGTGCATACCCAAAGCAGAAAGCAGTCTTGAATTTATACAATCAATCTATCAATATTCTACCGGCGCCTATACATATTCATTGCCTACCCCCGCCTTCCCTCGCTTCTCATGCTAATTAGCCTTTTGGCACCTTGCGCCTGAGTAGAGCCTCCCAAGAACTGTGGGCAGGGGCCTTTGGGACGTGGGCAGGGGTCTTTGGGAGGAAGACCCCGAGTCTTCCTCACAGTGTACTTTTCATCTTTGGTCAGGAATCCGCTGAGTTGGCATGTTTCTTAATCGCAAGAGCTGGCTGTTGCTAATTCTTCCCTTTGTTGTGTCTTTATAATGAATTCCAACGTCCGGTTTTGAGATTTATAGTCCTTACATTTGTTTCTCTGTCCGTCTGCCGCTTCCTTATCGTGTGTTCCGGTGTCTTGTTTCGAGATATACAGTCCTTGTCTGGGGACTGTCCTTGCCTCCCCAATACCTCCTTAATCACATAAGACGACGCTTAGGAAATCAATTCCCAAGCAAGAGCTCCTGATGCGGCCCAGATGACTTCCACAAGAGCGAAGATGGAAACAGATGCGATCTCAAACCGAATATGATGCACGAGACCTGAAACAGAACTGCACTTCAAGCAGCGACTGCAAGACAAGAAGTGCTCGGATCAGAGCCACGATGACAAAACAAGCACTGAGGCCCTTCAGCACCGCTACCAAGTCGCCTGTCTGGTCAGTCCAGTGTAAAAAGCTAGAAGGATATCAAGACCCCAGAAGCACAGAACAGACATTGCAGAAGCAACACTACAGGACAGACGAACAGAAGGAAACTGTCCTGCCTGGTGCACGCACTCACGCTACAAAATAATCCCGCTGCTTCTATTAGCCTGGTGACCCAGCCACAAGCAGCCTGAACGTGACCCAGCCTGAACCACCCTCGCAGCGGCACCAAGTATTTTCAGCCAGCTGGCTCCACGCTGCTCTGGCTCCCAGCTCCCATTAGCCACCCCAGATATGCAAATACCAGGTGCCCCCCAACTTAGCTCTCAGGTTGCTGCATGGTAAATTCCCTCCGCCTCAAGAAATACACAGGCACTGGTCGTCATCTTAAAGAGTCAATTGCCAGGCTCATCATCAGCTGCAAAAACAGAGTACCAGCATTCACTAGCATGCCGGTCATGATGCCCACCTTCTCCACAACGCTGACTACTGCTGATGCAACATACAACTATGCTCACCTGTTCCTCTCCAAATCCAAGCTCCAACAGTGCAACCGGTATCATCCACACCACCTGGGAAAACAAAGGGATTAAATGATCGTTGCGTTCACAACACGTCACCCAATGGTGTGGTTTTGTTGTTGTTGTTGTTGTTGTTATTGTTGTTTTTTGTGTGTGTGTTTCCTGTATTTATTTATTTTTTAGTCTGCTTTAGCTCAACGGCATGCAGAGTGCAGACAAGAAAACTGGGGTGTTTCTAGAAGCAACAATCCCCACGCTTTTGCTGTAGCTTTGAATATTAAAAGGACAATACGACCCAGCAAGTAACTGGAACTTTCTTACCTGGAATTAGCTCAAACTTTTCTTCACATTGAAAGAAAAATCTAGGAGCAGAACACATTATACACCAACAAAATTGAGTCCATTTCATCCCCAGAAAAAAAATCACATGCTCTCATCCCCTCCTGTACGTCAGCCGCTTGCCTACCCCACGTGGCACACGCTTCCATCTGTTCTCTTTACCCACTTATAGCACCTCTAAAAGGCAAACTGGAATTTTACTCTATTGGCTGTAGGAAAATAACTGCAGTGACAACCGCGCCCCAAACTGAGCCAGCAGCCCCTACTAAACATCCCTCTACTAAGTGAATTCCAAGCACTTAAAATCCAGAAATCCATAGACTCCAGCCTGCCTAAACAACCCTGCAACGGACAGAAGGAAAAACAAAGCACTGTCCCCAAAGAGCAGCCCAGGCAGAAGGAGCTCTCTGATGGCATGCCTGGGGCTCATATAGCATTTAGCCCCGCCCAGCACCCAAACCCAATCACCTGGGAAAGGGGAGGGGCAAAGCACATGAAAGTAGGAAGAGAGCAAAAGGAGCAGCTGTGTTTTGTTTTGTTTTGTTTTCCTTTCCTTTGTTTTTTAAAATCTGTTTTATCTCAAAAACATTCAGAGAGCAGACAAGAGACCTGTGGTGTTTCTAGAAGCAAAAATCCCCTTTCGCTTTTGCTGCAGCTTTTAATGTTGAACTGATAACGGCACCAAGCAAGTAACTGAAACTTCTTCAACTGGAATTAGTTTAAACACGCTCACCGTCATCTGCAAACACAGAGAACCAGCATTCACTAGCCCTAACCCTAACCCCAACCCTCACCCTAAACTCTAACCCTAGCCCCAGCCCTAGTCCCTAAGCCCAACCCTGGTTCCCGAGAACTTCATTTCCAGGCATGCTCTGGGCGCTCAACATGGCCTCCCGGAGGTCCGGAGTCCCAGAACTACATTTCCCGGCATGCTCCGGGCACCCAACACGGCCTCCCGGAAGTTCGGAGTCCCAGAACTACATCTCCCGGCATGCTCCGGGCAGTCAACACGGCCTACCGGAAGCCTGGTGCCGGAAAACTACACCTACCAGAATTCCCTGGACAGCCAGCACGGCCAATCAGAGGCCGAGCTTTCGAGAACTACATTTAACCGCACTCACTGTAACCCTAGCCCTTCCCGCCCTTACACAAAAAAGCCTCAAGCCCTATCCCTAAACATCCTCGAAACCCCTACGGACCTAACCCAAACTATTTACCACACTAAACCCCTGAAGTCCTATGCCTAAAACCCCTAACCCAATAAATTAAGACGCTCAAATCCCAAACCCGCAAAATTGAGATGCTCAAATCCCAAACCCAAAAAAATAGGACGCTCAAATCCCAAACCCCCTTCCAAAAAAGAAAAAGAAAAATCAAGAAAAAAAAAATCAAACAAAACAAAAACAACAAAAGGGGTAGATCTGGTGGCATCTGCCCTGTAACCCTGCAAAAATCACGAGGGACCTAGAACAACAAAGCAAACGCACAAAATAACATTGACATCCTATCCATAAATGTGCTATAACAATTAATCACCTCCAAAGAGCTTCAAGCAATAAATGCACATACTACTAGATCGGTTTCCTCTAAAAGATCGTACCAGACCCTGACCCACCAAAAGAACCCTGCATGTAGCTAACAGAAGCATCAACAAAGCACTGACCCCAAAGAGCAGCCCGGGCAGAAGGAGCTCTCTGATGGCGTGCCTGGGGCTCCTATACCATTTGGCCCTGCCCAGCACCCAAACCCAATCACCTGGGAAAGAGGAGGGGGCAAACCACAAGAAAGAGAGCAGGAGCAGCAGCAGCTGTGTTCTTTTATTTATTTATTTATTTGTTTGTTTTGTGCCTATCCCTAGTTTACAGCATGCAGAGTGCAGACAAAAGAACTGGGGTGTTTCTAGAAGCAAAATTTACCGTATTTATGCCTCAGCTTTGAACATAGAAAGGACAATACAACCAAGAAAGTAAATGAAATATTTTCCACGGGAATTAGCTCTAACGTTAGTGTTAGGTCAGAGGTTGGACTCAATGATCTTGAGGTCTCTTCCAACCTAGAAGATCTGTGATTCTGTGTGATTTACATATGAAGAAAAATCTAGGAGCGTAGGAAATTACACATCAAAAAAAACAACGACGTAATAAGCAACGCGCATGCACGGCCCCACGGCCGCCTGCAGTACTCGTTTTCCACCAGCAGGAGGCGGCAGAGGGCGCCCCCGGGCCCCACCGCGCATGCGCTCCCCTCGGCCGCCTGCAGTACTCGTTCTCCACCAGCAGGTGGCGGCAGAGGGCGCCCCCGGGCCCCACCGCGCATGCGCGCCCCCCGGCCGCCTGCAATACCCGATTAAAACCAGCAGGTGGCGGCAGAGGGCGACCGCGGGCCTCACCGCGCATGCGCGCCCCTCGGCCGCCTGCAGTACCCGACTAAAACCAGCAGGTGGCGGCAGAGGGCGCCCGCGGGCCTCACCGCGCATGCGCACCCCCCGGCCGCCTGCAGTACCCCTTTCCCGTCAGGAGGTGGCGGCAGAGGGCGCACGCGGGCCTCACCGCGCATGCGCGGCCCCCGGCCGCCTGCAGTACCCTTTTCCCACCAGCAGGTGGCGGCAGAGGGCGCCCGCCGGCGCCACCGCGCATGCGCGCCCCTCGGCCGCCTGCAGTACCCTTTTCCCACCAGCAGGTGGCGGCAGAGGGCGCACGCGGGCGTCACTGCGCATGCGCGTCCCCCGGCCGCCTGCAGTACCCGATTAAAACCAGCAGGTGGCGGCAGAGGGCGCCACCGGACCCCACCGCGCATGCGCGCCCCCCGGCCGCCTGCAGTACCCGAATAACACCAGCAGGTGGCAGCAGAGGGCGCCACCGGACCCCACCGCGCATGCGCGCCCCCCGGCCGCCTGCAGTATTCGTTTTGCACCACCAGGTGGCGGCAGAGGGCGCCACCGGACGCCCACGGCGCATGCGCGTCACCCGGATGCCTGCAGTACCCCTTTACCACCAGCAGGTGGAGGCAGAGGGCGCCCGCCGGCGCCACCGCGCATGCGCGCCCCTCGGCCGCCTGCAGTACCCTTTTCCCACCAGCAGGTGGCGGCAGAGGGCGACCGCGGGCCTCACCGCGCATGCGCGCCCCTCGGCCGCCTGCAGTACCCGACTAAAACCAGCAGGTGGCGGCAGAGGGCGCCCGCGGGCCTCACCGCGCATGCGCACCCCCCGGCCGCCTGCAGTATTCGTTTTGCACCACCAGGTGGCGGCAGAGGGCGCAGGCGGGCGTCACCGCGCATGCGCGGCCCCCGGCCGCCTGCAGTACCCGAATAACACCAGCAGGTGGCGGCAGAGGGCGCACGCGGGCGTCACTGCGCATGCGCGGCCCCCGGCCGCCTGCAGTACCCTTTTCCCACCAGCAGGTGGCGGCAGAGGGCGCCCGCGGGTGCCAACGCGCACGCGCGTCCCCCGGCCGCCTGCAGTACCCCTTTCCCACCAGCAGGTGGCGGCAGAGGGCGCCCCCCGGGCCCCACCGCGCTATGCGCGCCCCTCGGCCGCCTGCAGTACCCGAATAACAGCAGCAGGTGGCGGCAGAGGGCGCCCGCCGGTGCCAACGCGCATGCGCGTCCCCCGGCCGCCTGCAGTATTCGTTTTGCACCAGCAGGTGGCGGCAGAGGGCGCCACCGGACCCCACGGCGCATGCGCGTCCCCCGGCCGCGTGTAGTACTTGCTTCCCACCAGCAGGTGGCGGCAGAGGGCGCCCGCGGGCGTCATGCGGCATTCGTGGCGCCCGGCAGCCTGCAGTACTCGCTTCCCACCAGCAGGTGGCGGCAGGGGGCGCAACCGGACCCCCACCGCGCATGCGCCCCCCCCGGACGCCTGCAGTACGCATTTTCCACTAGCAGGTGGCGGCAGAGGGCGCACGCGGGCGTCACCGCGCATGCGCGGCCCCCGGACGCCTGCAGTACCCGAATAACACCAGCAGGTGGCGGTAGAGGGCGCCCGCCGGCGCCACCGCGCATGCGCGCCCCTCGGCCGCCTGCAGTACCCTTTTCCCACCAGCAGGTGGCGGCAGAGGGCGCCCCCCGGGCCCCACCGCGCTATGCGCGCCCCTCGGCCGCCTGCAGTACCCGAATAACAGCAGCAGGTGGCGGCAGAGGGCGCCCGCCGGTGCCACCGCGCATGCGCGCCCCTCGGCCGCCTGCAGTACCCCTTTCCCACCAGCAGGTGGCGGCAGAGGGCGCCCGCGGGAGGCCTTGGCGGGCGGATCACAGCTCGCCTACTGTGCCATTCGGAGCTTGGGGCTGTATTTTTTCCAACGTATTTGCTACCCACACCCCGCGGGGCAGCTTGTCTTACAAAGAAGTCTCTCTGTTAATATTCTCTTTAAGGCGGGCACGAAGCATCCACTGCTCTTCTAAGCAAGCAACCTTCCTTCTGTGCTCCCTTCGGGATGCAGGACTACGTGCACTCAGATTTATTCCACTCATTTTTCTTCCCCTTTTCATTGGCACAGTCTCCAAGGACGCCTGGCTTTCTTCTCACAGACTCGCGTCCGTTTCAGTGTAAGGCATCTTTTCCCTCCGCTGCTCTAATCCAAATTCAAATTATCCAGATAAAACAATAGCGAGGTAAGAGAGAACTGTCTGAGTTAAAGTCACCATCTTTCTGTAACTAATTTAGCAGACAGCTGTACCGCATCAGAGGAGGAGGTTTAGATGCTAACCAGGTCAGGCACATCACGGTCAAGTGAGCGCCCCCGGAATCACTAAAGAAACTTAAGGAAGAATCTACTAGAAGAAAGCTGTCTCCTCTTACCACCGCCTATTTAAAAGATAGTGTAGTACAGGCAGTTCTACGTGCATAAAACCACATACACACAGTATACCTGACCCAAGTAAATTCCCTCTTAGAAGTCCACCATTAAGCAAAAGAGGTGTATTGTGGTGACATACAGCTGCCGTGTAATGATCCTGAAGGGATGAATCGCCCTATGTATTCCAAGGTACTACTGTGGTTTGTTTGGTTTTTTTTCCCCCCCCCCCCCAAGTACGTTCAACAGTACAGGTAAGTACGTTCCCGCTAAGAAAAAGAGTTCAGAATTGTTTATAACGAGTTCGTTCCAAGTGTCACTTTCTCACTTAACGTAGTAATAAAGATACGCTGCTGCTTTTGGATTTTATTTCCTTCTTGAATCTCACTGGTGTAATTCCAATGGTCAAACAACCTCTTCCAGAAAGACCAGCCCACTGCTTCACAGGAGAAGGAAAAGATGTCTCACACACGCTGGCTAGTACTAAAAAGAGTAATAGGAAGAGAAGTTCAGGCCATCAATGTAAGTATGTTTCCCTGCCTCTTCTGCTGGCTGGTCAAGTGGAATCCTCAGGACAGCCCCAATACCTTGTGAAGAGCTTCTTAACGCCAGCACAACTTCAACCTGTCTTTTAAAAGAAAGCTGTTAAAGGAGCAGGAGGCTGTTTTTAAATGAGAACAACCGAAAATAAAATTATCTGAAGAGCCACTTACTACTGGCATATTACCGTTTAAAAGGAAAATATTAATTACGTGCAGGTGCTCCAGTCTTCGTTGCATTTTCTGTGATTCACAACATTACCTTTGAACAAAAGAGTAAGAGGAACGGAAGAGAGGATATTAACTCGGGTAACCAAGGATTTGGTAAGCTGGAACTTGGTGTCTTTAACACTTTAGCCTTGGAGCAAAAATGTACACCCTGTACAGGCTGAGCTGACTGATGAGGCAGGTGCTCCAGGGTACGTGCTACCGGGAGGTAAGTAACAAACACATTCCGCAGCTATTACCAGAAGTGGGGTTTCAGGATATGCAGACTGGTTTCACAAAAAATATTAGCGGTCTGTTGGTGACAGACAATTCGAGGAATTCAGCGCTGCCCATTACAGACTCCTCAGATCAGCACTTAACGAGAATTAATAAAAGGGTTTATTTTTTTATATATATATATATATATATATATACATATATATATATATACATATACATATACACACACCCACACCCACCCACCTATGTTCAAAAAAATGTATACAGTTAAAATATCAAATTAGTGATCCGGTAACAACACTGTTCAAAACCAATCTCTTTTGTATGAACATTAAAATAAATGCACACTTTTAAAAGCATTTATTTTTAGTGCTTCCAAAGCACAGCGTGTGCCAAGGCAAGGCCACCTGAAGAATCTCCGTCCTCCTCACGGGATGAAAGAGAACTGAAGTCAGGGACCTGGGAAGCCTCAGGTGCGCTTTCATAATGTCTGCAGATAAAAACAGAAGAGAGTCTGAGGTAGATTGTTTAGTAACCACCAAGTGGTAACAGTCACAGGGCTGTCTTTAGCTTTCATTAACACAACAGCAGTTTCTTTACTCTCGATCTACGCTGAATCTCAAGTTTAAAGGCATGGCTAGCAGTTCTCGGGAACAAGGCCCTCGTCTCTGTGCTGGCAACATGCAATATTACCAGTGCAGGTGTTTCTGGGAGTTTTGTTTGTTTGTTTGTTTTTTTATTGGGACACACACACACACACACACACCAGATGGGATCTCTCCACAATGCAGACACTGTGTGCATTTGACAGTGCCCCATTTTAGTGCGATCCACTGCCTATTGCACGTAAAACGGCTAATGACAGTATTCAAGTGAGTAAATTCTCACCACCTGCAGGAGGGGCAGCAATGGTTATTTTTTTCAGCCTGTTGAGCAAAGAGCACCCTCCACAGGAAAAAAGCCACACCTTTCATAGCACGTCCTTAAGGTTACAGCCCAGCTTCTGCCGATAGAGGTTCGTAAAGTTAAAGCTCTGCTGCTTCTTCTCGGACTCTGACAGTAAGATCACTTGACCGCCAGGATGGCGAGGGCAACAGCTACGTCCTCTTCCACTCTTCTGCGGCACAGCAAACTCATTCCCGGTCCGTATTCCTCTGGCTGGTACACTATTATCTACCGTTCACCTGATTAACTCTGTTGGGTAGGCTGTTGAACTCTAGCTCCTCTAGCGTTCTCTCTAAGTGCTGTATTAAGACACGATTTTTAAACCTAGGGAAGTAATTTCATTTCTTCTTCCAAAAACAGCAGTTAAATAACTCAGTATTATTTGGCCACGACAAACAGTATTAGCAGAGGCTCTCTGTTTCCAGCATGGAAGAGCTTCCCTCATTTCTGACGCCAGAATGGCAAATTTAATTTGATACAGCCATCTTTCCCCAACCCACGCAAATTCTGGGTCTTTCTTCCATAACCACCCGTATCTTTCTATTTCACACTTCAGCTCTAGGTAACGACCATTTACTTCAGAAAATACAACGGCAGTTTGACCGCTGAAACTGTAATAATTTAAGTATGTCAAAACAAAACACTTGTTTTGGAAAAGACTGAGATTTGCTATCATGAACAACGTTAGCGTTTAACTCCGAATCATTCGTATCTATACAAACCTTGCTCCTTCCCTTATAGCAAATTCAATGAAATACTTCTGAGTTTCCATCGGTCCTTGTACGTACCTCCTCAAGAAGAGAGAAGATTTTTTTCACGATCTTAAAGAAGAGATCCAAACGGATATTAGAAACAGATCTTGTAAATGCATTTTCAGTAAATCTCAACAGCCAAAGGAAAAACAACAAAGCCTAGAGTTTCCCATTTCTGCATACAGTAATGCACGTAAGAAAAAAAAGCCAGCATACCAATAATTTGAAGTGATATCGATTAGCTGATATTCAAATGTAACGCTGAATTTTGTTCTCTTAAAAGAGCAGTATCTAGAAACACCTGCCCTTGGAAAATGCAGACTAGGTTTAATCAGCAGAGAAGCCTTGCATCTCCACGAACACGCTGCCATGATCAGCAGTTAATAGAAACAAAGGGATACCAAGCCACGTTTCAACCTAGAGCTGTCATTTTTGAAAGCAGAGGTTTAAGATAACTACTCTTTACAAGATGACCGATCTATGTGGAGCATGAGCACGATTGTCTCGTATAAAGTTTAACAAAAAAAAAAAAAAAAAAAGTAGCGCCAAAGAATGAACCGGACACCTTAGATGTGAAACAACAGTATTTTTTCATTGGTTTCTGTGTTTTCTTCTCTGAACCAACTATGAAAACACGAATGGCGCTGTGACTAAGCCTGCTTAAGAGTGCTGCAGTAAGGACAGTGAGGATATAAAGTTGGACTGTGAATACATGTACTTACTTTCTTGTTCTTCCACTACTTGTACACGACTAATCAAAAATCATTCCAAATCTGAGGTTTTATTTTCAAAATAGATCCTCATTTCAAGAAAAAGTCTTCTGTACCCCTAGCCTATTTTTAATACACTAATAAAGAACTTACTTCTTCCACGTTTGCGAACCTCTTTCACCACTCTGATTTTAATGCCAGCATCGCTTCCCTCCAACATTGTAGGTGTTATTTTAAATCAATTTGGCACAGATTCAGAAGTAGACTCCATCACTCGTTTTTGGTCATCTCCAGCCACGCTGTAATTTAGAGGCCCTCGAACAAGTGCATTGGTACCAGGTTTACGATCCAAGCCGTCTTTGCATCATTTAAGCAATTGAACTCATCATGTAGAGAGTCTAAGTCACCAGGTGACATTTCATCCTCTCCCTTAACAGCTGGAACCGAAGAAGCCATTTGCACAGACAAGCCATCAATTTGCTTTTCCAGCAACTGACAGTTTTCTGCTTTCTTCTCTCCATTACCATCTTGGACAGTACTGATACCAGTGTCTGAAA
This sequence comes from Aythya ferina, assembly GCF_964211825.1. Classification (NCBI taxonomy): domain Eukaryota; kingdom Metazoa; phylum Chordata; class Aves; order Anseriformes; family Anatidae; genus Aythya; species Aythya ferina. The sequence goes on along the minus strand of NW_028181256.1, from coordinate 10,391 downwards.
ATTAAGAAGGAGCTTAGTAGTGCATATAACTGCAGGATCAAAAAACACAGAAGGACGTTATTCTGCATCCCTTCTTGTTGAAAGTACTGTGGAGAGAGTTACTCAGCACTGTCAGATCACTTCAGTAGTTTTATTCACCCTTTGACGCAACCACAGGAATACCTCCTTTTGGGCTGCTACCGTCTCATATGACTGTCGTGAAGTTATTTGCTGTATTCCCATTTCAGTGACTAAAGTAAACTAAAGTTTCCCCTCCTTCCCCGAGTTCCAGCAAATTTTTCTTTCGACTCTGCTGCAACAGGTGGGTAAATTACTATTTGTGAGAAATTTAAAAATTTTTTTTTTTTTTTTTTTTACACACTTTCCTTCCCCACTTCTCCCTTCCCCACTATAGAATACACAAATGAGAATTAAAAGCTGAAATGAAATCCTTGCTACCGCCAAACCATCGTGGTGAAAGGTTTCAGCACTTTTTAGAAACAGTTCCAAATTATTGCTCATTCAGGACTTCGTTACCTATAGCAACAGCCTGTTTGTCTAAGCCGACCAAAGAAATTCAGTCCCAATTAACTCTAAAACTTACGTGTCCTTTTGAATTAACACAGAAAGCACGGAGACCTTTTTTTTTTTTCCTGCACATTATGTCCATTTATGACCACACAAGTTCCTGTACTACAACAACTCCAACATACTTTTATTTGTTGGCATGCCTTTGAGGTTCAGATATGGTGACGGAGATCCAGCAGCACAGGGTGGCCCTTTCCCACCAACATGGTTTGTCACAACAGTGACTGTGGCCGTCGCAATAGCGGCGACGTGCTACGCCTTCTCTCTTTAGTGATGCTGGAGTATTGGGCTCTCCAGGACGCTTGATCTTATTCTGAGGCCCAGCAACAAATTTATCTGCTTCATCTATCATCGTACCCTGAAAAGACTTTTTTTTTTTTTTTTAAATATAAGTAAAAAACAATTGCTTCGTCAATTCACTACCAGAGTATTTGCCTCCGTGTTACAATTCAGTTACTTTTCAAATAATGATACAGCAGATAGCAAGACTTCTCCTACCTTCTCATCCTGTTTGAACAGACTGCCAAGTGTATGAAGAAGCCTTTTTGGTTGATCTGGATCGATCTCCCGAAGGGGTGAAGGCATCATTTTCAACTACTCCTGATGATTTCCCCTTTGAGCAACAGGAACGCCGTGAAGGCAGTCTGCAGCAGAACAAGGTATCTAAATTTAGTCTACCTTAAGACTAAGGAAATACAAGCCTCGCATGCTTCCATTTCCAGTGTTAGCATTTAAGATCTAGAAATCACTATTTCCTCCCTCTACAAAACAAAGGAAAAGCAAAAGGCAAATAAAGCCCCTCTTTCCTTTCACCGTCACTATAAGAACATCTACTGCATCCTGTTGCACAGGAAAGCTCACCCATGAAACTTAATTTTCAAATTCCAAGCACGCACAACATGTTTTGTGACAGAAGGCAGAAATTTCATTCTTTTCCTTCGGAATCTAGGGAAGGACGACTGACCCAAGAAACGATGCAAAGTCTACTTCCTCTCCCACACCGAGGACAGAAACACTACTTAGGTGAATTAAATAGCTGTACCAGAATATTAATAAATAATTGTGTCCATTTACCTTCATCCTGCCCCACGATATCCCTGCGTGTTTTCAGAAGATTGGTTCTCATTCCGGTTAGCTGATCTAGAAGACTGTGACAAGACATATCATATGCATTTCTGAATGCCCGTGGCTTCAAATCCTAGTTTTATAATAAAACAAGTAACTTTCAGTTAACCCGCGAGTTCTCACGCACAAAGAAATTGCTCTGTGGGCTGTACTACCGTTAACTACTAAAAAAACAAAACAAAACAAAAAAAAATTCCAAAACAACTTCAGACATTCTGAACGTATTCTGAAACAACTTTCTTTCCATCTCTCCGGAAAGAGCTTTCCTCCTATCTGTGACAAAGGAAAAAAAAAAAAAAAAAAGTTGTGATCGCGGGAGTCGTTACACAAAGCCACACTCTGTGAATTCACTACTACAGTTAAGATCATTTTTAGTCAAAAATACCTCGGCAGCAATGCTATCACTGCAAACATAGCGTTGCCAAAAAAAAAAAAAAAAAAAAAAAAGAAATTCAACTCAAGATATAGGAGAGGGCGAGCTAAAAGCACAAATAACATGACCGATGGAGGCTGCAACAACCACCTGGTAGATGGTTGTCCACAGCCCTCGGATTGCATGGTCGTCTTTCCTGACAAACGAATACTGGAAGAACAGAAAAGATACACCGTGTGTCCGCAAAAGCCTTCGGGGAGACTACTGAAAGGAAAACCAAACCAAAAAACTAGGAACAGCAAGTGGCGTATACGTCAGTTTTGTTAACAGAGCACCACTAATGTACCAGGAATTTCCACATTCTTCGCCCCTCCTCTACCTTGAAAATGTCACCCAATTCTGTCAGTGTCTTCACCATCAGCATTTATTTATTTATTTCGTTTTTCACGTGGACATGCGAGGAAAACATTTCGAGTACCCTGTCATCGAGGAAGAAGAGGAGAGGGGGGAAAAAAAAAAAAAAAAGAGAGATGAGGGGGGAAGAAGCACTGCCATTCCTTTCCTCGGTAACGCGAGCAAAAAGCTCAGGCGCTCAGCAACAACGTGCTTTGAAAGATAAAACACAGAAGAAACTGCACGTTATTTAGTCTCAGCTACAGAGTCACGTGTATTTGTACCTGCTCATTTATTCATCTGCCAGTGTATTTTAGTACAAACGCTACAGAACATAGAAACCGCAAGGTTACTACTACCTTTTGTGACCGACGCGATCTTTGGCAGGAACAGCTATCGAAAAAGAACCAACAAAATCCCCTTCGTCGACAGCCATCCGAACCTTTATCGTCTAACAGCAGTCCTACAAACATCCCCTGGGATGCTCAACTCCTGAAACTTTCTGTTCAACTTGAGGCAGAACAAGCCCTTACCCTGGGCACCTTCACCCAGCTCTCCACTGCTAGCAGAGTAGCACCCTGATACTGTCCAGGACGCGCTGCAGCAGCCTACTCGCTTACGCGTATTTACTGCAGCCTGGTTCGAGACGCGCACAGAGGGACCCACGAAAAATCCACCCTTTCCTTCAGAGAAGTAAATACATACATACATACGGACGACACGGTAAGGAAGAAAAGCTGAACACACAGCATGCGGTCCTTTACCGTGGGGCAGATCCAGCATCAGCACAAGGAGCACGTGAGCGATCATCTACACCGGCCATCGCGACAAGCCAAACTCACGCACACAAGCCTCGACCTGAAAACACAGAACACATTAAGTTCCTTTATAGCTTATGGAAGTAACAACCAGCATCTCAGATGCAGTTGGATAGTTGGATTGCATCAGCTTAGGGACTGCCTCCTTCAAAACGCACAGGGGGGTGGGGAAACCAGTCTTGGAAACCTGTTGCCTAACAGGAAGGAGACTGTTGTCTTCTCCTCCATAGGTGACGTTCTTCCAAGCATCGTCCTGCTCCTGGATTTTACCAGCCGCGACGGGATGGTCCTACCGGCGTGAGTCGGGAACGCTTCCCACGGGGTTTCTGTGACACTGAAGTAAGTTTTCTGCAGGTACAAGTAACGCAGCACGAGACGGCAAGGAAGCTAAGGCACCGTCTGCAGCACAGCACGTGTGCGATATTGGGCCTGAGGGGACCAGTCAAAGCCTGCAGTAATCGCTGAACAGGTGGGCAAGCAGGGAGCCCTACGGGAAACAAAGCTCACGTTCTGCAAAGCTCTTTTCCCGTCAAGAAGACGGCCTTTTCTATTCAGCGCATTTACTGAACTTTAGGCTACTTCCCATTCGCTTTGGCAAGTTAGCCTTTGCGTAAGCCAAGAGGTTTTAAACTGCCAAGCACCACTGATGGTTCTTGTTCTCCAACAACAGGGAATTTCAATCAGGGCACTCGTTAACAGGAAAGCCTGGCTCTGTTTCACACAAATCACGTACCTAAACCACGGAGACAGGAGTCTGCAGGAAGAACTCTTTAAAAGGTGAACTTAAAGAGAAGGATACTACTCATTTTTCCAGAACTTCTGCAAGGACTGCGGCAAAAAAAGGCTGAACCAGGGACGTCTCTATCATCATCCCCTCTAGAATTCAGCAACTCCATACAGTTATGGGGCAAATACCACAGCTGCAGCGCAAGACAAACAAAGACCTCGAAGGTCACGTTTCTGCCTGCGTACCGAGTTCCGCTGGGAAGACCCCCCACCTCTGGAAAGACCCCCAGCCGCTCAACTCCCAAGCAACGTTGCCACGGCCAGTGCTTACGCAGAGTTTTGCTCTCTCTCGCTGCTCAGTACAGGCCCAAGGCCTCCTTTATTGCACACAGTTCAAGCAAAACTCTTGGGACATAACCAAGAGACAGGCAGACAGACAGACAGAAATTGCCTCTCACGTCTGTCCTCACTGACCGCAACCAGCGTCCTGGAAAGCCCCGCAAGCACCGGTCTATTCCTAGGACAACTCCGAAAGCTGAGGCGGGACAAAGTTTAGCCTCTCGTACCAAAGACTGAGCAACAGACAGAGCCTGACAGGCCAGTTCATTCTAGGTCTAAGAGGCTACTACGACTCGGCAGGCACTACGTGCCTTCCTTCCCTTTGCGCTTCCCAGCGCCGAGCAGCTCGCGCTTCCGCAAATTCAATGAAGCCTTGGAGCCGGGGCTGCAGGAAGCTTACGAGCACGCCTCGATTCCACCCCGAGGTCGCTGCGACTTACCTGGGCAGTCGGGACGGACGGGCTGCTCTCTCTCCTGAGAACCCTGCGACCGCAGCACGCCAGCTGCGGCTTTCCTCGCTTTACCCGGTGCGCCACCTTCGCTCGGCAACAAACCCCGCAGGGGTCCTAGCGGCGGGGAGCTGCTTCTGCCCCGGTGAACCGCAGCACAAGGAGAGAGCCGGCTGTCAGGACGCAGGGAGAGGAAAGCCTCCGAGGCGCGGCGCGGCGCAGCCCAACGATCAAGCGCAGCGAGGACCCGCGCCCGGCCTCAACACCCCCCGCCCCTCCCGGCCCGACGCTCCGAGGAGGCACCCCCGGAGGCTCTCGCTCGCCTCACCGCCGGCAACCGCGCTCGCCGCCAGCGGCAACCTGCGCCTCCCGGCGCGCACGGCCCGGCCCCGGCCCGGCCCCGGCCCGGCCGCGCAGCCCGGAGCCCACGTGGCCGCCCGGCAGCGCAGAACTACAGCTCCCAGCATGCCTCGGGACGGAGCACTCCAGCCAATCCAGAGGGGCGTCGGCCACGCGCACGCAACGGCACCTCCTCCTGCTGCCCTCTCTGCCCCCCCCCGCCGCCGCAGCCGCCCCCATCTCCCCTGTCCCCTCTCCCCCAGCCCCTCTCGTGCTCCGAGCATCTCCAGCATTTCAGGAACTGGAACCCTGGAACCGCTGACGTCTGGCACGTGTCAGAAACGTGGCAGGAGACGTACTCTGCTGTCGCAAGGCACTTGCAAAGCCGGCCCGACAGCTGAAGCAGACTCACACAGTCCACCGAGCAACTCGGGGCCCCCACTGCTGTCCACTCACCCTCATGCTTCGTTCAAGCTTCCGTGCCTACGCCCTGAGCTACAAGAAACAAAGAGAGAAGGTCACATCCACAATGGATACGCAAACAGCGCGGCACATGCAGAGGACTCAAACACAGAGACCAGAGTCAGACAAATAAAAAACAAACAAACAAACAAACAAACAAACTGAAGTCCACAAATGCCACAAGGCCATGAATGCATAGCAGCCCCGGCAGGGGTAATGACAGACATACCCTTTGCAGATGAAAAAGGTGACCCTGCTCAGACTCTTGGTAATACTGCACCAACGCGGTCAAGCCTCTTGTAGCATGTCATCAAGCTGGTTTTAGTCCTCTGGAGAGTTACACGAGTGGGTTGATTCATCTAGAGATTAAAATACAGATCAAACACAGGAGCGTATCATCCCACCATCCCAAAAAAAAAGTGAGCCAGCAACCTCTGCTAAATATCCCTCTATGAAGTGAATTCCAAGCCCTTAGAATTCCAGAAATCCATAGACTCCAGCCCGCCTAGAGAACCCGGCAACTGACTGAAGGAAAAACAAAGCACTTACCCCCAAAGAGCAGCCCAGGCAGAAGGAGCTCTCTGACGGCATACTTGGGGCTCATATACCTTTTGGTCCCACCCAGCACCCAAACCCAATCACCTGGGAAAGGGGAGGGGCAAAGCACATGAAAGTAGAAAGAGGAGGAGCGGCAGCTGTGGTTTATTTACTTATTTATAAGGCTTAGCTCAACAGCATGCAGAGGGCAGACAGGAGAACTGGGGAGTTTCTAGAAGCAACAATCCCCATGCTTTCACTGCAGCTTTGAATGTTAGAAGGACATTACCACCAAGCAAGTAACTGAAGCTTTTTCAGCTCGAATTAGCTCAAACTTTTATTTACGCAGAAAGAAAAATCTAGGAGCAGAACAGATTATACGCCAACAAAATCAATTCCGTTCCACTCGCAGCAAAAATCACTTACTTCAGCAGGCTATCTGAGAACCAAAAGGCTATGCTGATGGGTCAAAACACACTACAGGACACTGGGGCCGGGCCCTCCGCTGCACCCACTTAAAACCCATCCCTACACTCACCAAGGTGCAACCCCAACCCGAACACAGACGCAGCATTTCAGCCTCAACACAGTTTCCAGAACTGCTGGAAAGCAAGCTTCATCCTCAGCGAGGCGTGCTCAGGCTGCACAGGAGGGGGCTTCGGGCACCTCTTTGCCTACCGAAGGAGACCGCCATCAGCACCTGCTTTGTTCCGATCCTAAAGGCTAACATCACAGCCCACGTCGCCTGGGACACCTGATAAACAGAAGAGAAAGCAGCCATACCGTTTTCAAGCCGTCCCTGCACGTGTCGCTCCTCGATGATCTGCAACCTCTTCTCAAATCCTCAACCGCTTCTGTGGAGAGCCTGCCATGGCACCTGCAAAGCAAGACCCTTCGCAGTCACCTCGTGCTACTTGGCAGTTCTGCTCCAATCCAGCTCACAAACAGCCCGCCCTTCCCGTGCTGCTCTTCAGAGTGCAGCTTGGCCCCTCTGAGCCTGTGCGACACACCTGTGAAACAAAAAGAAAAGCATAGGCTGAAGCAGCATCCAAAGCCACAGCACAGCTGGGACAGTTACTCTCATCTGCTCCCTAACCTCTGCTCCCTCACCTGCCCTCGAGGCAGATGCTTCCATCTGCTCTCTTAGGCCAGCTACAACACCCCTGAAATATAAACAGGATTTTTACTGTACTTTGTGCAGGTAAGTAACTGCAGTGACAACTGCACCCCTAAAGTACCTGCTACATCTGTTCATCGCTCACCTTGCCAAAAGCAGCTCCGGTCAAGTCCCGCGTTGTACACTGTGTTTCAGCTTTAACAAATGAAAACGGTCACAAGATAATCATTCAGCTGCCAGCATTAGCACCCATCCCTCAACAACACAAAGGGACCCCGTTTACAATATTATCATTTCAAAACAGCAGCCCCCATACCTCAGCACACCTCGGAAGTAGACCAAGCCAGTCACCGAGCTGCCTACGGAGCGCTGAACAGTTCCGGAAGGAGCTCTTTCCTGTGACAGGTTCCTCCAAAGGTTTACACTCTACTGGGGACAGGAGAGAAATAAAAATAAAAGTTTCAAGAACCCCTTATCTGTAAGCTTTCAAGATTCCACAGACCTCCTCCTCAAGCACACCGTTCAAGCACTATGCGAGCAGCTGCTCACAAGCAGCTCAACTCTTCCCCCCCACACACACATCTGACAAACACCACAGAGATGACTGTGCCTGCTGCCCTTCAGTACGTGCGCAGAGGCAGACCAGATGTCTTCGCCAACACAGTCCGGACAATGTATTAGCACACCCATGCACTGCCACGTTAGCTGTCATCACTAACTGCCAGGCAGGACAGCTCCAGACCAAACACATACACACACAGCCACGCCACAAACACTACAAACAAAACACACAACACAAGGCGCAAGAAAAAGTGACCCCCGGAGGGAAGCCCTATGGCAACAGCAAGTCACAACAGGTGCTCTGCACCAGACCCAAGGAGAGACTCAAATGTCACGACACGCGACCGGAAGACACTGCCAGAACTGGGGTGATGGAGGCCTAAAAAGCCTTCCTTCAAGACAAGAGACCAGAAGGATGGGGACTGAAAACCCCATATGATTCAAAGATTGAAGCCGAAATTCCTTTAAGCGGTATATTCTTTATTGCAGCGCTGGATGCACGGGGGGATCTCTCCACCTATCGTGCATACCCAAAGCAGAAAGCAGTCTTGAATTTATACAATCAATCTATCAATATTCTACCGGCGCCTATACATATTCATTGCCTTGATTAAGGAGGTATTGGGGAGGCATTGGGGAGGCAAGGACAATCCCCAGACATGGACTGTATATCTCGAAACAAGACACTGAAACTCATGATAAGGAAGCGGCAGACGGACAGAGAAACAAACGTAAGGACTATAAATCTCAAAACTGGACATTGGAATTCATTATAAAGATACAACAAAGGGAAGAATTGGCAACAACCAGCTCTTGCAATTAAGAAACCTGCCAATTCAGCAGATTCCTGACCAAAGGTGAAAAGTACACTGTGAGGAAGACTCGGGGTCTTCCTCCCAAAGACCCCTGCCCACGTCCCAAAGACCCCTGCCCACAATTCTTGGAAGGCTCTACGCAGGCGCAAGGTGCCAAAAGGCTAATTAGCATGAGAAGCGAGGGAAGGCGGGGATAGGTAATGCATATGTATAGGTGCTTGTAGAATATTGATAGATTGATTGTATAAATTCAAGACTGCTTTCCGCTTTAGGTATGCACGATAGGTGGAGAGATCCCCCGTGCATCCAGCGCTGCAATAAAGAATATACCACTTAAAGGAATTTCGGCTTCGATCTTTGAATCAATCTGGCACCCCAGATGGGACGACCTCTCTGCCGGACCGCAGGACCCGCTGGGGACAGGACTCCCTAGGGTACCCCCGGGATTTCCCGGAGGGACTCCTCGACTCACCGGATCACTGCGGAGGCAGACAAGGACCCCATCATTGTAAGTGAGTATATTCTTTATTCTGGTTTGGTTTTCTGGTAGACCGGTCATCTGGGACTGTCCAGTAAGTCGGAAGGTGACTTCTGCAGGACAGTATTTGGTATATACTTTGTGGTTAGTGCCACAAGTATATCTGGGGACCTTGGGGTCCATCTGTATCTGGAACTGTCTGTAAGTCAGAAGGCGATCTTCTGCGAGGCAGTGTTTGGTATATACTTTGTGGTAAGCACCATAAGTATATTTGGGGACCTTAAGGAAAGAGCTCGCTTTAAGGTCCATCTGGAATTGTGTTGTCTATTTCGGTTTTCTGACTCATGGAGTATGGTATTTAACTTTGGTTATTGTTACTGTGATTTTGGCTATTTTTCTGGTGGTAATAGTAGGTTCGTGGCATTGTTATAAGAAAGATATCGTTACGGTGTTACACAGTTCGGTTTTCTGACTTATCGCATGTGGAATTTGACTCTGACTATTGTTATTGTGATTTTGGCAATATTGCTGGTAATAGTAGTTTTGTGACATCGCTACTGAAAGATAATGCGTGCCCGTATTTTTGTGAGTGATACGTTTTGTGATACGCTTTTGCAAGTAACATGTGTATTCTGAAAGTGTAAACTGGAAAATGGGGGGGCAAACAAGCAGTGAAATTTTAAAGAAAAGTGTGTTAGGATGTGTTTTAAGTCACTGGAAGGATATTGGAGGATCTGCCGGTGGAAGTGTGAACAGGAAAACATTGATAAAATATCGTAATCAGTGGTGGCTGCTTTATAAGCTGGAATGTGGAGAAGAGTGGCCCCTAAATGGAACTTTAAACTATAATATTTTGCTACAGTTAATGTTGTTTTTTGAGAAGCAGAACAGGATGAAATGTTGTATACTGATGTTTCAGCATCTTGGTGGGAAAAGGTACGGAATTAAGTTGGCCCCTGACTGAGCCTTTGATGATGGCATTAGAGAAGTACAGGCTGGAGAAAGATAAAGGAAGTGTTAAAAGGGTTGTTGAAAGTGTTAAAGGTGTTTGAAGTTGAATGAGCAGGGAAAGAGGATGTAGGAATGTTAATAGTTCTGCCTCTGCCCGAGGCAGAGATCTTAAAATCATGGGTGTTAGCCCTTTGGGGCAAAGGGACCATGATGGGTCCAAGAGAGAGTTGTCACAGAAACAGAAAACCAGTTAACTCTTAAAACAACCTGAGTTCATGTGCGAGCTCAGATTGCCAATGGGACCGCTCAGGGAACTGTGGACAATTGCATTCCCCTGACCG
>NW_028181257.1:0-92809 GCF_964211825.1 Aythya ferina | reverse complement strand
CAAAAACACCCCAAAAAAGAACTGAATCAGAAGAAAAAACACCAAAAACTATGAATTTCCCCGCAAAACCACCCTAAACTCACCTGATCTTCTTCAAAACCCACAATCCACTCCCATTTCCCTTAAGGACCAACGAGAATCCAACTAAAACCCAACGGAGACCCCAAAACAAGTCAAAAACACCCCAAACAAGAACGGAATCACCCCCAAAACTGGAAGAAAATCCCCAAAAAACATAGATCCACCCCAAAACCACACTAAACCTACCTGATGTTCTCCAAAACACGCAAGTTAAACTTTTCCAACAGGATGAAACACAAGAACCCAACAAAACCCAACAGAGACCCCAAAACATGTCAAAAACACCCCAAAAAAGAACGGGATCACCCCCAAAACTGGAAGAAAATTCCCCCCCCAAAAATTTACAATTTTCACCATGATGACCAACATGAACCAAACGAAAACCCAAAAGGAGACACCAAAACACGTCAAAAACACCCCAAAAAAGAAAGGGATCACCCATAAACTGGAAGAAAATCCCCAAAAAGCACAGATCCAATCCCAAAACCAGCCTAAACCTACCTGATGTTCTCCAAAACCCACAAATTTACCCTTTTCCACCATGATGACCATGGAAAACCCAACGAAACCCAATGGAGACAAAAAACATGTCAAAAAAAAAAAAAAAAAAAAAAAAAAAAAAAAAAAAAGAACAGGATCTCCCCAAAAAAACAGAAGAAAACCCCAAATACCATGAATCCATCCCAAAAGTCCCCCTAAACCTACCTGAAGTTCTCCAAAACCCACAATTTACCCTTTTCCACCAAGATGCCAACAGAAAACCCAACAAAACCCAACAGAGACATCAAAACATGTCAAAAACACCCCAAAAAAGAACGGGATAACCCCCAAAACTGGAAGAAAATCCCCAAAAAGCATGGATCCAATCCCAAAACCACCCTAAACCTACCTGATCTTCTCCAAATCCCAAAGTCCACTCCCAACCACCATAAAACCCATTAGGAACTCAACAAAACGCAACAGAAACCCCAAAACACCTCAAAAACACCCCAAAAGCAAACCGGATCAGAAGAAAATACGTGATTTAACCCCAAGAAAACCCTTAAACCTACCTGATCTTCTCCAAATCCCAAAATCCACTCCCACCCACCATAAAACCCATTAGGAACTCAACAAAACGCAACGGAAACCCCAAAACACGTCAAAAACACCCCAAAAAAGAACTGGATCAGAAGAAAAAAAAAACAAAACTATGCATTTCCCTCCCAAATCACCCTAAACTCACCTGATCTTCTTCAAAACCCACAATCCACTCCCATTTAGCTTAACGACCAACGAGAACCCAACAAAACCCAACGGAGACCCCAAAAACGTCAAAAACACCCCAAAAAAGAACTGGTTCAACCCCAACAACGAAAGAATACCCCAAAAGACACAGATCCACCCCAAAAGTCCCCCTAAACCTACCTGATGTTCTCCAAAACCCACAATTTACACTTTTTCACCAGGATGACCAACATGAACCAAACGAAAACCCAAAACGAGACACCAAAACACGTCAAGAACACCCCAAAAATAAAGGGATCACCCATAAACTGGAAGAAAATCCCCAAAAAGCACGGATCCAATCCCAAAACCACCCTAAACCTACCTGATGTTCTCCAAAACCCACAATTTACCATTTTCCACCACGATGACCAACGAGTACAAAACAAAACCCAACGGAGACCCCCAAACACCTCAAAAATTTCCCAAAAAAGAACGGGACCACCCCAAGAAACAGAAGAAAACACCAAAAAACATGACTCTGCCCCAAAAGTCCCCCTAAACCTACCTGATGTTCTCCAAAACCCACAATTTACACTTTTTCACCATGATGACCAACAAGAACCCAACTAAAACCCAACGGAGACCCCAAAACACGTCATAAACACCCCGAAAAAGAACAGGATCACCCAAAAAAAACAGAAGAAAAGACCAAATACCATGAATCCACCCCAAAATTCCCCTAAACCTACCTGAAGTTCTCCAAAACCCACAATTTACAATTTTCCACCACCATGACCACGGAAAACCCAAGGAATACCAACGGAGACCCCAAAACACGTCAAAAACACCCCAAAAAGAACGGGATCACCCCCAAAAACAAAAGAAAATCCCCCAAAACCATAGATCCAATCCCAAAAGTCCCCCTAAACCTACCTGATGTTCTCCAAAACCCACAATTTACACTTTTCCACCATGATGACCACGGAAAACGCAACGAAACCCAATGGAGACCCCAAAACACGTCAAAAACACCCCAAAAATGAATTGGATCACCCCCCCCCAAAAAAAAAAAAAAAAAAACAGAAGAAAACCCCATATATCAGGAATCCACCCCAAAAGTCCCCCTAAACCTACCTGATGTTCTCCAAAACCCACAATTTACACTTTTCCACCATGATGACAACGGAAAACCCAACGAAACCCAACGAAGAACCCAAAACACGGCAGAAACACCCCAAAAATGAATTCGATCACCCCAAAACTGGAACAAAATCCCCCAAAACCATAGATCCACCCCAAAAACACCCTAAATCTACCTGATGTTCTCCAAAACCCACAATTTACACTTTTCCACCATGATGACCACGGAAAACCCAACGAAACCCAACGGAGACCACAAAACACGTCAAAAACACGCCGAAAACACACTGGATCACTAGAAAAAAACAGAAGAAAACCCTAAAACCATGAATCTGCCCCAAAAGTCCTCATAAACCTACCTGATGTTCTCCAAAACCCACAATTTACACTTTTCCACCATGATGACCACGGAAAACCCAACGAAACCCAACGGAGAACCCAAAACACGTCAAAAACACCCCAAACAAGAACAGGATCACCCCCAAAACCAAAGAAAACCCCAAAAAGCACGGATCCAATCCCAAAACCACTCTAAACGTACCTGATGTTCTCCAAATCCAAATGTCCACTCCCAACCACCATAAAACCCATTAGGAACTCAACGAAACCCAACGGAAACCCCAAAACACCTCAAAAACACCCCAAAAAAGAACTGAATCAGAAGAAAAAACACCAAAAACTATGAATTTCCCCGCAAAACCACCCTAAACTCACCTGATCTTCTTCAAAACCCACAATCCACTCCCATTTCCCTTAAGGACCAACGAGAATCCAACTAAAACCCAACGGAGACCCCAAAACAAGTCAAAAACACCCCAAACAAGAACGGAATCACCCCCAAAACTGGAAGAAAATCCCCAAAAAACATAGATCCACCCCAAAACGACACTAAACCTACCTGATGTTCTCCAAAACACGCAAGTTAAACTTTTCCAACAGGATGAAACACAAGAACCCAACAAAACCCAACAGAGACCCCAAAACATGTCAAAAACACCCCAAAAAAGAACGGGATCACCCCCAAAACTGGAAGAAAATTCCCCCCCAAAAATTTACAATTTTCACCATGATGACCAACATGAACCAAACGAAAACCCAAAAGGAGACACCAAAACACGTCAAAAACACCCCAAAAAAGAAAGGGATCACCCATAAACTGGAAGAAAATCCCCAAAAAGCACAGATCCAATCCCAAAACCAGCCTAAACCTACCTGATGTTCTCCAAAACCCACAAATTTACCCTTTTCCACCATGATGACCATGGAAAACCCAACGAAACCCAATGGAGACAAAAAACATGTCAAAAAAAAAAAAAAAAAAAAAAAAAAAAAAACAAAAAAGAACAGGATCTCCCCAAAAAAACAGAAGAAAACCCCAAATACCATGAATCCATCCCAAAAGTCCCCCTAAACCTACCTGAAGTTCTCCAAAACCCACAATTTACCCTTTTCCACCAAGATGCCAACAGAAAACCCAACAAAACCCAACAGAGACATCAAAACATGTCAAAAACACCCCAAAAAAGAACGGGATAACCCCCAAAACTGGAAGAAAATCCCCAAAAAGCATGGATCCAATCCCAAAACCACCCTAAACCTACCTGATCTTCTCCAAATCCCAAAGTCCACTCCCAACCACCATAAAACCCATTAGGAACTCAACAAAACGCAACAGAAACCCCAAAACACCTCAAAAACACCCCAAAAGCAAACCGGATCAGAAGAAAATACGTGATTTAACCCCAAGAAAACCCTTAAACCTACCTGATCTTCTCCAAATCCCAAAATCCACTCCCACCCACCATAAAACCCATTAGGAACTCAACAAAACGCAACGGAAACCCCAAAACACGTCAAAAACACCCCAAAAAAGAACTGGATCAGAAGAAAAAAAAAAACAAAACTATGCATTTCCCTCCCAAATCACCCTAAACTCACCTGATCTTCTTCAAAACCCACAATCCACTCCCATTTAGCTTAACGACCAACGAGAACCCAACAAAACCCAACGGAGACCCCAAAAACGTCAAAAACACCCCAAAAAAGAACTGGTTCAACCCCAACAACGAAAGAATACCCCAAAAGACATAGATCCACCCCAAAAGTCCCCCTAAACCTACCTGATGTTCTCCAAAACCCACAATTTACACTTTTTCACCAGGATGACCAACATGAACCAAACGAAAACCCAAAACGAGACACCAAAACACGTCAAGAACACCCCAAAAATAAAGGGATCACCCATAAACTGGAAGAAAATCCCCAAAAAGCACGGATCCAATCCCAAAACCACCCTAAACCTACCTGATGTTCTCCAAAACCCACAATTTACCATTTTCCACCACGATGACCAACGAGTACACAACAAAACCCAACGGAGACCCCCAAACACCTCAAAAATTTCCCAAAAAAGAACGGGACCACCCCAAGAAACAGAAGAAAACACCAAAAAACATGACTCTGCCCCAAAAGTCCCCCTAAACCTACCTGATGTTCTCCAAAACCCACAATTTACACTTTTTCACCATGATGACCAACAAGAACCCAACTAAAACCCAACGGAGACCCCAAAACACGTCATAAACACCCCAAAAAAGAACAGGATCACCCAAAAAAAACAGAAGAAAAGACCAAATACCATGAATCCACCCCAAAATTCCCCTAAACCTACCTGAAGTTCTCCAAAACCCACAATTTACAATTTTCCACCACCATGACCACGGAAAACCCAAGGAATACCAACGGAGACCCCAAAACACGTCAAAAACACCCCAAAAAAGAACGGGATCACCCCCAAAAACAAAAGAAAATCCCCCAAAACCATAGATCCAATCCCAAAACCAACCTAAACCTACCTGATGTTCTCCAAAACCCACAATTTACCCTTTTCCACCATGATGACCACGGAAAACGCAACGAAACCCAATGGAGACCCCAAAACACGTCAAAAACACCCCCAAAATGAATTGGATCACCCCCCCCCAAAAAAAAAAA
This sequence comes from Aythya ferina, assembly GCF_964211825.1. Taxonomy (NCBI): domain Eukaryota; kingdom Metazoa; phylum Chordata; class Aves; order Anseriformes; family Anatidae; genus Aythya; species Aythya ferina. The sequence continues at coordinate 87,385 of NW_028181257.1, read as the reverse complement.
AACAGAAGAAAACCCCATATATCAGGAATCCACCCCAAAAGTCCCCCTAAACCTACCTGATGTTCTCCAAAACCCACAATTTACACTTTTCCACCATGATGACAACGGAAAACCCAACGAAACCCAACGAAGAACCCAAAACACGGCAGAAACACCCCAAAAATGAATTCGATCACCCCAAAACTGGAACAAAATCCCCCAAAACCATAGATCCACCCCAAAAACACCCTAAATCTACCTGATGTTCTCCAAAACCCACAATTTACACTTTTCCACCATGATGACCACGGAAAACCCAACGAAACCCAACGGAGACCACAAAACACGTCAAAAACACGCCGAAAACACACTGGATCACTAGAAAAAAACAGAAGAAAACCCTAAAAACCATGAATCTGCCCCAAAAGTCCTCATAAACCTACCTGATGTTCTCCAAAACCCACAATTTACACTTTTCCACCATGATGACCACGGAAAACCCAACGAAACCCAACGGAGAACCCAAAACACGTCAAAAACACCCCAAACAAGAACAGGATCACCCCCAAAACCAAAGAAAACCCCAAAAAGCACGGATCCAATCCCAAAACCACTCTAAACGTACCTGATGTTCTCCAAATCCAAATGTCCACTCCCAACCACCATAAAACCCATTAGGAACTCAACGAAACCCAACGGAAACCCCAAAACACCTCAAAAACACCCCAAAAAAGAACTGAATCAGAAGAAAAAACACCAAAAACTATGAATTTCCCCGCAAAACCACCCTAAACTCACCTGATCTTCTTCAAAACCCACAATCCACTCCCATTTCCCTTAAGGACCAACGAGAATCCAACTAAAACCCAACGGAGACCCCAAAACAAGTCAAAAACACCCCAAACAAGAACGGAATCACCCCCAAAACTGGAAGAAAATCCCCAAAAAACATAGATCCACCCCAAAACCACACTAAACCTACCTGATGTTCTCCAAAACACGCAAGTTAAACTTTTCCAACAGGATGAAACACAAGAACCCAACAAAACCCAACAGAGACCCCAAAACATGTCAAAAACACCCCAAAAAAGAACGGGATCACCCCCAAAACTGGAAGAAAATTCCCCCCCCAAAAATTTACAATTTTCACCATGATGACCAACATGAACCAAACGAAAACCCAAAAGGAGACACCAAAACACGTCAAAAACACCCCAAAAAAGAAAGGGATCACCCATAAACTGGAAGAAAATCCCCAAAAAGCACAGATCCAATCCCAAAACCAGCCTAAACCTACCTGATGTTCTCCAAAACCCACAAATTTACCCTTTTCCACCATGATGACCATGGAAAACCCAACGAAACCCAATGGAGACAAAAAACATGTCAAAAAAAAAAAAAAAAAAAAAAAAAAAAAAAAAAAGAACAGGATCTCCCCAAAAAAACAGAAGAAAACCCCAAATACCATGAATCCATCCCAAAAGTCCCCCTAAACCTACCTGAAGTTCTCCAAAACCCACAATTTACCCTTTTCCACCAAGATGCCAACAGAAAACCCAACAAAACCCAACAGAGACATCAAAACATGTCAAAAACACCCCAAAAAAGAACGGGATAACCCCCAAAACTGGAAGAAAATCCCCAAAAAGCATGGATCCAATCCCAAAACCACCCTAAACCTACCTGATCTTCTCCAAATCCCAAAGTCCACTCCCAACCACCATAAAACCCATTAGGAACTCAACAAAACGCAACAGAAACCCCAAAACACCTCAAAAACACCCCAAAAGCAAACCGGATCAGAAGAAAATACGTGATTTAACCCCAAGAAAACCCTTAAACCTACCTGATCTTCTCCAAATCCCAAAATCCACTCCCACCCACCATAAAACCCATTAGGAACTCAACAAAACGCAACGGAAACCCCAAAACACGTCAAAAACACCCCAAAAAAGAACTGGATCAGAAGAAAAAAAAAACAAAACTATGCATTTCCCTCCCAAATCACCCTAAACTCACCTGATCTTCTTCAAAACCCACAATCCACTCCCATTTAGCTTAACGACCAACGAGAACCCAACAAAACCCAACGGAGACCCCAAAAACGTCAAAAACACCCCAAAAAAGAACTGGTTCAACCCCAACAACGAAAGAATACCCCAAAAGACATAGATCCACCCCAAAAGTCCCCCTAAACCTACCTGATGTTCTCCAAAACCCACAATTTACACTTTTTCACCAGGATGACCAACATGAACCAAACGAAAACCCAAAACGAGACACCAAAACACGTCAAGAACACCCCAAAAATAAAGGGATCACCCATAAACTGGAAGAAAATCCCCAAAAAGCACGGATCCAATCCCAAAACCACCCTAAACCTACCTGATGTTCTCCAAAACCCACAATTTACCATTTTCCACCACGATGACCAACGAGTACACAACAAAACCCAACGGAGACCCCCAAACACCTCAAAAATTTCCCAAAAAAGAACGGGACCACCCCAAGAAACAGAAGAAAACACCAAAAAACATGACTCTGCCCCAAAAGTCCCCCTAAACCTACCTGATGTTCTCCAAAACCCACAATTTACACTTTTTCACCATGATGACCAACAAGAACCCAACTAAAACCCAACGGAGACCCCAAAACACGTCATAAACACCCCGAAAAAGAACAGGATCACCCAAAAAAAACAGAAGAAAAGACCAAATACCATGAATCCACCCCAAAATTCCCCTAAACCTACCTGAAGTTCTCCAAAACCCACAATTTACAATTTTCCACCACCATGACCACGGAAAACCCAAGGAATACCAACGGAGACCCCAAAACACGTCAAAAACACCCCAAAAAAGAACGGGATCACCCCCAAAAACAAAAGAAAATCCCCCAAAACCATAGATCCAATCCCAAAACCAACCTAAACCTACCTGATGTTCTCCAAAACCCACAATTTACCCTTTTCCACCATGATGACCACGGAAAACGCAACGAAACCCAATGGAGACCCCAAAACACGTCAAAAACACCCCCAAAATGAATTGGATCACCCCCCCCCCCCAAAAAAAAAACAGAAGAAAACCCCATATATCAGGAATCCACCCCAAAAGTCCCCCTAAACCTACCTGATGTTCTCCAAAACCCACAATTTACACTTTTCCACCATGATGACAACGGAAAACCCAACGAAACCCAACGAAGAACCCAAAACACGGCAGAAACACCCCAAAAATGAATTCGATCACCCCAAAACTGGAACAAAATCCCCCAAAACCATAGATCCACCCCAAAAACACCCTAAATCTACCTGATGTTCTCCAAAACCCACAATTTACACTTTTCCACCATGATGACCACGGAAAACCCAACGAAACCCAACGGAGACCACAAAACACGTCAAAAACACGCCGAAAACACACTGGATCACTAGAAAAAACAGAAGAAAACCCTAAAAACCATGAATCTGCCCCAAAAGTCCTCATAAACCTACCTGATGTTCTCCAAAACCCACAATTTACACTTTTCCACCATGATGACCACGGAAAACCCAACGAAACCCAACGGAGAACCCAAAACACGTCAAAAACACCCCAAACAAGAACAGGATCACCCCCAAAACCAAAGAAAACCCCAAAAAGCACGGATCCAATCCCAAAACCACTCTAAACGTACCTGATGTTCTCCAAATCCAAATGTCCACTCCCAACCACCATAAAACCCATTAGGAACTCAACGAAACCCAACGGAAACCCCAAAACACCTCAAAAACACCCCAAAAAAGAACTGAATCAGAAGAAAAAACACCAAAAACTATGAATTTCCCCGCAAAACCACCCTAAACTCACCTGATCTTCTTCAAAACCCACAATCCACTCCCATTTCCCTTAAGGACCAACGAGAATCCAACTAAAACCCAACGGAGACCCCAAAACAAGTCAAAAACACCCCAAACAAGAACGGAATCACCCCCAAAACTGGAAGAAAATCCCCAAAAAACATAGATCCACCCCAAAACCACACTAAACCTACCTGATGTTCTCCAAAACACGCAAGTTAAACTTTTCCAACAGGATGAAACACAAGAACCCAACAAAACCCAACAGAGACCCCAAAACATGTCAAAAACACCCCAAAAAAGAACGGGATCACCCCCAAAACTGGAAGAAAATTCCCCCCCCAAAAATTTACAATTTTCACCATGATGACCAACATGAACCAAACGAAAACCCAAAAGGAGACACCAAAACACGTCAAAAACACCCCAAAAAAGAAAGGGATCACCCATAAACTGGAAGAAAATCCCCAAAAAGCACAGATCCAATCCCAAAACCAGCCTAAACCTACCTGATGTTCTCCAAAACCCACAAATTTACCCTTTTCCACCATGATGACCATGGAAAACCCAACGAAACCCAATGGAGACAAAAAACATGTCAAAAAAAAAAAAAAAAAAAAAAAAAACAAACAAAAAAGAACAGGATCTCCCCAAAAAAACAGAAGAAAACCCCAAATACCATGAATCCATCCCAAAAGTCCCCCTAAACCTACCTGAAGTTCTCCAAAACCCACAATTTACCCTTTTCCACCAAGATGCCAACAGAAAACCCAACAAAACCCAACAGAGACATCAAAACATGTCAAAAACACCCCAAAAAAGAACGGGATAACCCCCAAAACTGGAAGAAAATCCCCAAAAAGCATGGATCCAATCCCAAAACCACCCTAAACCTACCTGATCTTCTCCAAATCCCAAAGTCCACTCCCAACCACCATAAAACCCATTAGGAACTCAACAAAACGCAACAGAAACCCCAAAACACCTCAAAAACACCCCAAAAGCAAACCGGATCAGAAGAAAATACGTGATTTAACCCCAAGAAAACCCTTAAACCTACCTGATCTTCTCCAAATCCCAAAATCCACTCCCACCCACCATAAAACCCATTAGGAACTCAACAAAATGCAACGGAAACCCCAAAACACGTCAAAAACACCCCAGAAAAGAACTGGATCAGAAGAAAAAAAAAACAAAACTATGCATTTCCCTCCCAAATCACCCTAAACTCACCTGATCTTCTTCAAAACCCACAATCCACTCCCATTTAGCTTAACGACCAACGAGAACCCAACAAAACCCAACGGAGACCCCAAAAACGTCAAAAACACCCCAAAAAAGAACTGGTTCAACCCCAACAACGAAAGAAAACCCCAAAAGACATAGATCCACACCAAAAATCCCCCTAAACCAACCTGAAGTTCTCCAAAACCCACAATTTACACTTTTCCACATTGATGACCATGGAAAACCCAACGAAACCCAACGGAGACCACAAAACACGTCAAAAAAAAAAAAAAAAAAAAAAAAAAAGAAAGGGATCACCCCCAAAATTGGAAGAAAATCCTTCAAAATCATAGATCCACCCCAAAACCACCCTAAACCTACCTGATGATCTCCAAAACCCACAATTTACAATTTTCCAACATGATGACCATGGAAAACCCAACGAAACCCAACGGAGACCCCAAAAGAAGTCAAAAACACCCAAAACAAGAACGGGATAAACCCTAAAAACGAAAGAAAACCCCAAAAGCCATAGATCCACCCCAAAAGTCCCCCTAAACCTACCTGATGTTCTCCAAAACCCACAATTTACACTTTTTCACCAGGATGACCAACATGAACCAAACGAAAACCCAAAACGAGACACCAAAACACGTCAAGAACACCCCAAAAATAAAGGGATCACCCATAAACTGGAAGAAAATCCCCAAAAAGCACGGATCCAATCCCAAAACCACCCTAAACCTACCTGATGTTCTCCAAAACCCACAATTTACCATTTTCCACCACGATGACCAACGAGTACACAACAAAACCCAACGGAGACCCCCAAACACCTCAAAAATTTCCCAAAAAAGAACGGGACCACCCCAAGAAACAGAAGAAAACACCAAAAAACATGACTCTGCCCCAAAAGTCCCCCTAAACCTACCTGATGTTCTCCAAAACCCACAATTTACACTTTTTCACCATGATGACCAACAAGAACCCAACTAAAACCCAACGGAGACCCCAAAACACGTCATAAACACCCCAAAAAAGAACAGGATCACCCAAAAAAAAACAGAAGAAAAGACCAAATACCATGAATCCACCCCAAAATTCCCCTAAACCTACCTGAAGTTCTCCAAAACCCACAATTTACAATTTTCCACCACCATGACCACGGAAAACCCAAGGAATAACAACGGAGACCCCAAAACACGTCAAAAACACCCCAAAAAAGAACGGGATCACCCCCAAAAACAAAAGAAAATCCCCCAAAACCATAGATCCAATCCCAAAACCAACCTAAACCTACCTGATGTTCTCCAAAACCCACAATTTACCCTTTTCCACCATGATGACCACGGAAAACGCAACGAAACCCAATGGAGACCCCAAAACACGTCAAAAACACCCCCAAAATGAATTGGATCACCCCCCCCCAAAAAAAAAAAAAAACAGAAGAAAACCCCATATATCAGGAATCCACCCCAAAAGTCCCCCTAAACCTACCTGATGTTCTCCAAAACCCACAATTTACACTTTTCCACCATGATGACAACGGAAAACCCAACGAAACCCAACGAAGAACCCAAAACACGGCAGAAACACCCCAAAAATGAATTCGATCACCCCAAAACTGGAACAAAATCCCCCAAAACCATAGATCCACCCCAAAAACACCCTAAATCTACCTGATGTTCTCCAAAACCCACAATTTACACTTTTCCACCATGATGACCACGGAAAACCCAACGAAACCCAACGGAGACCACAAAACACGTCAAAAACACGCCGAAAACACACTGGATCACTAGAAAAAACAGAAGAAAACCCTAAAAACCATGAATCTGCCCCAAAAGTCCTCATAAACCTACCTGATGTTCTCCAAAACCCACAATTTACACTTTTCCACCATGATGACCACGGAAAACCCAACGAAACCCAACGGAGAACCCAAAACACGTCAAAAACACCCCAAACAAGAACAGGATCACCCCCAAAACCAAAGAAAACCCCAAAAAGCACGGATCCAATCCCAAAACCACTCTAAACGTACCTGATGTTCTCCAAATCCAAATGTCCACTCCCAACCACCATAAAACCCATTAGGAACTCAACGAAACCCAACGGAAACCCCAAAACACCTCAAAAACACCCCAAAAAAGAACTGAATCAGAAGAAAAAACACCAAAAACTATGAATTTCCCCGCAAAACCACCCTAAACTCACCTGATCTTCTTCAAAACCCACAATCCACTCCCATTTCCCTTAAGGACCAACGAGAATCCAACTAAAACCCAACGGAGACCCCAAAACAAGTCAAAAACACCCCAAACAAGAACGGAATCACCCCCAAAACTGGAAGAAAATCCCCAAAAAACATAGATCCACCCCAAAACGACACTAAACCTACCTGATCTTCTCCAAAACACGCAAGTTAAACTTTTCCAACAGGATGAAACACAAGAACCCAACAAAACCCAACAGAGACCCCAAAACATGTCAAAAACACCCCAAAAAAGAACGGGATCACCCCCAAAACTGGAAGAAAATTCCCCCCCCAAAAATTTACAATTTTCACCATGATGACCAACATGAACCAAACGAAAACCCAAAAGGAGACACCAAAACACGTCAAAAACACCCCAAAAAAAAAGGGATCACCCATAAACTGGAAGAAAATCCCCGAAAGGCACAGATCCAATCCCAAAACCAGCCTAAACCTACCTGATGTTCTCCAAAACCCACAAATTTACCCCTTTCCACCATGATGACCATGGAAAACCCAACGAAACCCAATGGAGACAAAAAACATGTCAAAAACACCCCAAAAAAGAACGGGATAACCCCCAAAACTGGAAGAAAATCCCCAAAAAGCATGGATCCAATCCCAAAACCACCCTAAACCTACCTGATCTTCTCCAAATCCCAAAGTCCACTCCCAACCACCATAAAACCCATTAGGAACTCAACAAAACGCAACAGAAACCCCAAAACACCTCAAAAACACCCCAAAAGCAAACCGGATCAGAAGAAAATACGTGATTTAACCCCAAGAAAACCCTTAAACCTACCTGATCTTCTCCAAATCCCAAAATCCACTCCCACCCACCATAAAACCCATTAGGAACTCAACAAAATGCAACGGAAACCCCAAAACACGTCAAAAACACCCCAGAAAAGAACTGGATCATAAGAAAAAAAAAAACAAAACTATGCATTTCCCTCCCAAATCACCCTAAACTCACCTGATCTTCTTCAAAACCCACAATCCACTCCCATTTAGCTTAACGACCAACGAGAACCCAACAAAACCCAACGGAGACCCCAAAAACGTCAAAAACACCCCAAAAAAGAACTGGTTCAACCCCAACAACGAAAGAAAACCCCAAAAGACATAGATCCACACCAAAAATCCCCCTAAACCAACCTGAAGTTCTCCAAAACCCACAATTTACACTTTTCCACATTGATGACCATGGAAAACCCAACGAAACCCAACGGAGACCACAAAACACGTCAAAAAAAAAAAAAAAAAAAAAAAAAAAAGAAAGGGATCACCCCCAAAATTGGAAGAAAATCCTTCAAAATCATAGATTCACCCCAAAACCACCCTAAACCTACCTGATGATCTCCAAAACCCACAATTTACAATTTTCCAACATGATGACCATGGAAAACCCAACGAAACCCAACGGAGACCCCAAAACACGTCAAAAACACCCAAAACAAGAACGGGATAAACCCTAAAAACGAAAGAAAACCCCAAAAGCCATAGATCCACACCAAAAGTCCCCCTAAACCTACCTGATGTTCTCCAAAACCCACAATTTACACTTTTTCACCAGGATGACCAACATGAACCAAACGAAAACCCAAAACGAGACACCAAAACACGTCAAGAACACCCCAAAAATAAAGGGATCACCCATAAACTGGAAGAAAATCCCCAAAAAGCACGGATCCAATCCCAAAACCACCCTAAACCTACCTGATGTTCTCCAAAACCCACAATTTACCATTTTCCACCACGATGACCAACGAGTACAAAACAAAACCCAACGGAGACCCCCAAACACCTCAAAAATTTCCCAAAAAAGAACGGGACCACCCCAAGAAACAGAAGAAAACACCAAAAAACATGACTCTGCCCCAAAAGTCCCCCTAAACCTACCTGATGTTCTCCAAAACCCACAATTTACACTTTTTCACCATGATGACCAACAAGAACCCAACTAAAACCCAACGGAGACCCCAAAACACGTCATAAACACCCCAAAAAAGAACAGGATCACCCAAAAAAAAACAGAAGAAAAGACCAAATACCATGAATCCACCCCAAAATTCCCCTAAACCTACCTGAAGTTCTCCAAAACCCACAATTTACAATTTTCCACCACCATGACCACGGAAAACCCAAGGAATACCAACGGAGACCCCAAAACACGTCAAAAACACCCCAAAAAAGAACGGGATCACCCCCAAAAACAAAAGAAAATCCCCCAAAACCATAGATCCAATCCCAAAACCAACCTAAACCTACCTGATGTTCTCCAAAACCCACAATTTACCCTTTTCCACCATGATGACCACGGAAAACGCAACGAAACCCAATGGAGACCCCAAAACACGTCAAAAACACCCCCAAAATGAATTGGATCACCCCCCCCCAAAAAAAAAAAAAAAAAAAAAACAGAAGAAAACCCCATATATCAGGAATCCACCCCAAAAGTCCCCCTAAACCTACCTGATGTTCTCCAAAACCCACAATTTACACTTTTCCACCATGATGACAACGGAAAACCCAACGAAACCCAACGAAGAACCCAAAACACGGCAGAAACACCCCAAAAATGAATTCGATCACCCCAAAACTGGAACAAAATCCCCCAAAACCATAGATCCACCCCAAAAACACCCTAAATCTACCTGATGTTCTCCAAAACCCACAATTTACACTTTTCCACCATGATGACCACGGAAAACCCAACGAAACCCAACGGAGACCACAAAACACGTCAAAAACACGCCGAAAACACACTGGATCACTAGAAAAAAACAGAAGAAAACCCTAAAAACCATGAATCTGCCCCAAAAGTCCTCATAAACCTACCTGATGTTCTCCAAAACCCACAATTTACACTTTTCCACCATGATGACCACGGAAAACCCAACGAAACCCAACGGAGAACCCAAAACACGTCAAAAACACCCCAAACAAGAACAGGATCACCCCCAAAACCAAAGAAAACCCCAAAAAGCACGGATCCAATCCCAAAACCACTCTAAACGTACCTGATGTTCTCCAAATCCAAATGTCCACTCCCAACCACCATAAAACCCATTAGGAACTCAACGAAACCCAACGGAAACCCCAAAACACCTCAAAAACACCCCAAAAAAGAACTGAATCAGAAGAAAAAACACCAAAAACTATGAATTTCCCCGCAAAACCACCCTAAACTCACCTGATCTTCTTCAAAACCCACAATCCACTCCCATTTCCCTTAAGGACCAACGAGAATCCAACTAAAACCCAACGGAGACCCCAAAACAAGTCAAAAACACCCCAAACAAGAACGGAATCACCCCCAAAACTGGAAGAAAATCCCCAAAAAACATAGATCCACCCCAAAACGACACTAAACCTACCTGATGTTCTCCAAAACACGCAAGTTAAACTTTTCCAACAGGATGAAAAACGAGAACCCAACAAAACCCAACAGAGACCCCAAAACATGTCAAAAACACCCCAAAAAAGAACGGGATCACCCCCAAAACTGGAAGAAAATCCCCCCCCCAAAAATTTACAATTTTCACCATGATGACCAACATGAACCAAACGAAAACCCAAAAGGAGACACCAAAACACGTCAAAAACACCCCAAAAAAGAAAGGGATCACCCATAAACTGGAAGAAAATCCCCAAAAAGCACAGATCCAATCCCAAAACCAGCCTAAACCTACCTGATGTTCTCCAAAACCCACAAATTTACCCTTTTCCACCATGATGACCATGGAAAACCCAACGAAACCCAATGGAGACAAAAAACATGTCAAAAAAAAAAAAAAAAAAAAAAAAAAAGAACAGGATCTCCCCAAAAAAACAGAAGAAAACCCCAAATACCATGAATCCACCCCAAAAGTCCCCCTAAACCTACCTGAAGTTCTCCAAAACCCACAATTTACCCTTTTCCACCAAGATGCCAACAGAAAACCCAACAAAACTCAACAGAGACATCAAAACATGTCAAAAACACCCCAAAAAAGAACGGGATAACCCCCAAAACTGGAAGAAAATCCCCAAAAAGCATGGATCCAATCCCAAAACCACCCTAAACCTACCTGATCTTCTCCAAATCCCAAAGTCCACTCCCAACCACCATAAAACCCATTAGGAACTCAACAAAACGCAACAGAAACCCCAAAACACCTCAAAAACACCCCAAAAGCAAACCGGATCAGAAGAAAATACGTGATTTAACCCCAAGAAAACCCTTAAACCTACCTGATCTTCTCCAAATCCCAAAGTCCACTCCCACCCACCGTAAAACCCATTAGGAACTCAACAAAACGCAACGGAAACCCCAAAACACGTCAAAAACACCCCAAAAAAGAACTGGATCAGAAGAAAAAAAAAACAAAACTATGCATTTCCCTCCCAAATCACCCTAAACTCACCTGATCTTCTTCAAAACCCACAATCCACTCCCATTTAGCTTAACGACCAACGAGAACCCAACAAAACCCAACGGAGACCCCAAAAACGTCAAAAACACCCCAAAAAAGAACTGGTTCAACCCCAACAACGAAAGAATACCCCAAAAGACATAGATCCACACCAAAAATCCCCCTAAACCAACCTGAAGTTCTCCAAAACCCACAATTTACACTTTTCCACATTGATGACCATGGAAAACCCAACGAAACCCAACGGAGACCACAAAACACGTCAAAAAAAAAAAAAAAAAAAAAAAAAAAAGAAAAAGAAAGGGATCACCCCCAAAATTGGAAGAAAATCCTTCAAAATCATAGATCCACCCCAAAACCACCCTAAACCTACCTGATGATCTCCAAAACCCACAATTTACAATTTTCCAACATGATGACCATGGAAAACCCAACAAAACCCAACGGAGACCCCAAAAGAAGTCAAAAACACCCAAAACAAGAACGGGATAAACCCTAAAAACGAAAGAAAACCCCAAAAGCCATAGATCCACCCCAAAAGTCCCCCTAAACCTACCTGATGTTCTCCAAAACCCACAATTTACACTTTTTCACCAGGATGACCAACATGAACCAAACGAAAACCCAAAACGAGACACCAAAACACGTCAAGAACACCCCAAAAATAAAGGGATCACCCATAAACTGGAAGAAAATCCCCAAAAAGCACGGATCCAATCCCAAAACCACCCTAAACCTACCTGATGTTCTCCAAAACCCACAATTTACCATTTTCCACCACGATGACCAACGAGTACACAACAAAACCCAACGGAGACCCCCAAACACCTCAAAAATTTCCCAAAAAAGAACGGGACCACCCCAAGAAACAGAAGAAAACATCAAAAAACATGACTCTGCCCCAAAAGTCCCCCTAAACCTACCTGATGTTCTCCAAAACCCACAATTTACACTTTTTCACCATGATGACCAACAAGAACCCAACTAAAACCCAACGGAGACCCCAAAACACGTCATAAACACCCCAAAAAAGAACAGGATCACCCAAAAAAAAACAGAAGAAAAGACCAAATACCATGAATCCACCCCAAAATTCCCCTAAACCTACCTGAAGTTCTCCAAAACCCACAATTTACAATTTTCCACCACCATGACCACGGAAAACCCAAGGAATACCAACGGAGACCCCAAAACACGTCAAAAACACCCCAAAAAAGAACGGGATCACCCCCAAAAACAAAAGAAAATCCCCCAAAACCATAGATCCAATCCCAAAAGTCCCCCTAAACCTACCTGATGTTCTCCAAAACCAACAATTTACCCTTTTCCACCATGATGACCACGGAAAACGCAACGAAACCCAATGGAGACCCCAAAACACGTCAAAAACACCCCCAAAATGAATTGGATCACCCCCCCCCCCCAAAAAAAAACAGAAGAAAACCCCATATATCAGGAATCCACCCCAAAAGTCCCCCTAAACCTACCTGATGTTCTCCAAAACCCACAATTTACACTTTTCCACCATGATGACAACGGAAAACCCAACGAAACCCAACGAAGAACCCAAAACACGGCAGAAACACCCCAAAAATGAATTCGATCACCCCAAAACTGGAACAAAATCCCCCAAAACCATAGATCCACCCCAAAAACACCCTAAATCTACCTGATGTTCTCCAAAACCCACAATTTACACTTTTCCACCATGATGACCACGGAAAACCCAACGAAACCCAACGGAGACCACAAAACACGTCAAAAACACGCCGAAAACACACTGGATCACTAGAAAAAACAGAAGAAAACCCTAAAAACCATGAATCTGCCCCAAAAGTCCTCATAAACCTACCTGATGTTCTCCAAAACCCACAATTTACACTTTTCCACCATGATGACCACGGAAAACCCAACGAAACCCAACGGAGAACCCAAAACACGTCAAAAACACCCCAAACAAGAACAGGATCACCCCCAAAACCAAAGAAAACCCCAAAAAGCACGGATCCAATCCCAAAACCACTCTAAACGTACCTGATGTTCTCCAAATCCAAATGTCCACTCCCAACCACCATAAAACCCATTAGGAACTCAACGAAACCCAACGGAAACCCCAAAACACCTCAAAAACACCCCAAAAAAGAACTGAATCAGAAGAAAAAACACCAAAAACTATGAATTTCCCCGCAAAACCACCCTAAACTCACCTGATCTTCTTCAAAACCCACAATCCACTCCCATTTCCCTTAAGGACCAACGAGAATCCAACTAAAACCCAACGGAGACCCCAAAACAAGTCAAAAACACCCCAAACAAGAACGGAATCACCCCCAAAACTGGAAGAAAATCCCCAAAAAACATAGATCCACCCCAAAACCACACTAAACCTACCTGATGTTCTCCAAAACACGCAAGTTAAACTTTTCCAACAGGATGAAAAACGAGAACCCAACAAAACCCAACAGAGACCCCAAAACATGTCAAAAACACCCCAAAAAAGAACGGGATCACCCCCAAAACTGGAAGAAAATTCCCCCCCCAAAAATTTACAATTTTCACCATGATGACCAACATGAACCAAACGAAAACCCAAAAGGAGACACCAAAACACGTCAAAAACACCCCAAAAAAGAAAGGGATCACCCATAAACTGGAAGAAAATCCCCAAAAAGCACAGATCCAATCCCAAAACCAGCCTAAACCTACCTGATGTTCTCCAAAACCCACAAATTTACCCTTTTCCACCATGATGACCATGGAAAACCCAACGAAACCCAATGGAGACAAAAAACATGTCAAAAAAAAAAAAAAAAAAAAAAAAAAAAAGAACAGGATCTCCCCCAAAAAAACAGAAGAAAACCCCAAATACCATGAATCCACCCCAAAAGTCCCCCTAAACCTACCTGAAGTTCTCCAAAACCCACAATTTACCCTTTTCCACCAAGATGCCAACAGAAAACCCAACAAAACCCAACAGAGACATCAAAACATGTCAAAAACACCCCAAAAAAGAACGGGAGAACCCCCAAAACTGGAAGAAAATCCCCAAAAAGCATGGATCCAATCCCAAAACCACCCTAAACCTACCTGATCTTCTCCAAATCCCAAAGTCCACTCCCAACCACCATAAAACCCATTAGGAACTCAACAAAACGCAACAGAAACCCCAAAACACCTCAAAAACACCCCAAAAGCAAACCGGATCAGAAGAAAATACGTGATTTAACCCCAAGAAAACCCTTAAACCTACCTGATCTTCTCCAAATCCCAAAATCCACTCCCACCCACCATAAAACCCATTAGGAACTCAACAAAACGCAACGGAAACCCCAAAACACGTCAAAAACACCCCAAACAAGAACTGGATCAGAAGAAAAAAAAAACAAAACTATGCATTTCCCTCCCAAATCACCCTAAACTCACCTGATCTTCTTCAAAACCCACAATCCACTCCCATTTAGCTTAACGACCAACGAGAACCCAACAAAACCCAACGGAGACCCCAAAACACGTCAAAAACACCCCAAAAAAGAACTGAATCAGAAGAAAAAACACCAAAAACTATGAATTTCCCCGCAAAACCACCCTAAACTCACCTGATCTTCTTCAAAACCCACAATCCACTCCCATTTCCCTTAAGGACCAACGAGAATCCAACTAAAACCCAACGGAGACCCCAAAACAAGTCAAAAACACCCCAAACAAGAACGGAATCACCCCCAAAACTGGAAGAAAATCCCCAAAAAACATAGATCCACCCCAAAACGACATTAAACCTACCTGATGTTCTCCAAAACACGCAAGTTAAACTTTTCCAACAGGATGAAAAACAAGAACCCAACAAAACCCAAAAGGAGACACCAAAACACGTCAAAAACACCCCAAAAAAGAAAGGGATCACCCATAAACTGGAAGAAAATCCCCAAAAAGCACAGATCCAATCCCAAAACCAGCCTAAACCTACCTGATGTTCTCCAAAACCCACAAATTTACCCTTTTCCACCATGATGACCATGGAAAACCCAACGAAACCCAATGGAGACAAAAAACGTGCCAAAAAAAAAAAAAAAAAAACAAAAAAGAACAAAAAAGAACAGGATCTCCCCCAAAAACAGAAGAAAAACCCAAATGCCATAGATCCACCCCAAAAGTCCCCCTAAGCCTACCTGATGTTCTCCAAAACTCACAATTTACCCTTTTTCACAATGATGACCAACGAGAACCCAACAAAACCCAACGGACAACCCCAAAACACGTCAAAAACACCCCAAAAAAGAACAGGATCACCCCAAAAAACAGAAGAAAACCCCAAATACCATGAATCCACCCCAAAAGTCCCCCTAAACCTACCTGAAGTTCTCCAAAACCCACAATTTACCCTTTTCCACCAAGATGCCAACAGAAAACCCAACAAAACTCAACAGAGGCATCAAAACATGTCAAAAACACCCCAAAAAAGAACGGGAGAACCCCCAAAACTGGAAGAAAATCCCCAAAAAGCATGGATCCAATCCCAAAACCACCCTAAACCTACCTGATCTTCTCCAAATCCCAAAGTCCACTCCCAACCACCATAAAACCCATTAGGAACTCAACAAAACGCAACAGAAACCCCAAAACACCTCAAAAACACCCCAAAAGCAAACCGGATCAGAAGAAAATACGTGATTTAACCCCAAGAAAACCCTTAAACCTACCTGATCTTCTCCAAATCCCAAAATCCACTCCCACCCACCATAAAACCCATTAGGAACTCAACAAAACGCAACGGAAACCCCAAAACACGTCAAAAACACCCCAAAAAAGAACTGGATCAGAAGAAAAAAAAAAAAAAAAACTATGCATTTCCCTCCCAAATCACCCTAAACTCACCTGATCTTCTTCAAAACCCACAATCCACTCCCATTTAGCTTAACGACCAACGAGAACCCAACAAAACCCAACGGAGACCCCAAAAACGTCAAAAACACCCCAAAAAAGAACTGGTTCAACCCCAACAACGAAAGAATACCCCAAAAGACATAGATCCACACCAAAAATCCCCCTAAACCAACCTGAAGTTCTCCAAAACCCACAATTTACACTTTTCCACATTGATGACCATGGAAAACCCAACGAAACCCAACGGAGACCACAAAACACGTCAAAAAAAAAAAAAAAAAAAAAAAAAAAAAAAAAAAAAAAAAAAAAGAAAGGGATCACCCCCAAAATTGGAAGAAAATTCTTCAAAATCATAGATCCACCCCAAAACCACCCTAAACCTACCTGATGATCTCCAAAACCCACAATTTACAATTTTCCAACATGATGACCATGGAAAACCCAACGAAACCCAACGGAGACCCCAAAAGAAGTCAAAAACACCCAAAACAAGAACGGGATAAACCCTAAAAACGAAAGAAAACCCCAAAAGCCATAGATCCACACCAAAAGTCCCCCTAAACCTACCTGATGTTCTCCAAAACCCACAATTTACACTTTTTCACCAGGATGACCAACATGAACCAAATGAAAACCCAAAACGAGACACCAAAACACGTCAAGAACACCCCAAAAATAAAGGGATCACCCATAAACTGGAAGAAAATCCCCAAAAAGCACGGATCCAATCCCAAAACCAGCCTAAACCTACCTGATGT
The DNA here is from genome assembly GCF_964211825.1 of Aythya ferina. NCBI lineage: Eukaryota > Metazoa > Chordata > Aves > Anseriformes > Anatidae > Aythya > Aythya ferina. The sequence continues at coordinate 70,021 of NW_028181257.1, read as the reverse complement.
TCTCCAAAACCCACAATTTACCATTTTCCACCACGATGACCAACGAGTACACAACAAAACCCAACGGAGACCCCCAAACACCTCAAGAATTTCCCAAAAAAGAACGGGACCACCCCAAGAAACAGAAGAAAACACCAAAAAACATGACTCTGCCCCAAAAGTCCCCCTAAACCTACCTGATGTTCTCCAAAACCCACAATTTACACTTTTTCACCATGATGACCAACAAGAACCCAACTAAAACCCAACGGAGACCCCAAAACACGTCATAAACACCCCAAAAAAGAACAGGATCACCCAAAAAAAAACAGAAGAAAAGACCAAATACCATGAATCCACCCCAAAATTCCCCTAAACCTACCTGAAGTTCTCCAAAACCCACAATTTACAATTTTCCACCACCATGACCACGGAAAACCCAAGGAATACCAACGGAGACCCCAAAACACGTCAAAAACACCCCAAAAAAGAACGGGATCACCCCCAAAAACAAAAGAAAATCCCCCAAAACCATAGATCCAATCCCAAAACCAACCTAAACCTACCTGATGTTCTCCAAAACCAACAATTTACCCTTTTCCACCATGCGTCTTAATGTTTTGGGGTTAGGGTTTGGAGCGCCCTAAGTTTTTGGGCTAGGGCTTTGAGCATTCCTTACTTTTTGGGTTGGGTTTGGGTTTTGATCATCCTAAGATTTTGGGTTGGGGGTTTTAGGCATAGGTCTTCAGGGGTTTAGTGTGGTAAATAGTTTGGGTTAGGTCTGTAGGAGTTTCGAGGTTTTTTTGGATGTTAGGGCTTGAGGCTTTTTTTGTAAGGGCGGTGAGGGTTCCAGTGAGTGCTGGTAAATGCAGTTCTCGAACACTCGGCCTGTGATTGGCCATGCTGGCTGTGCGGGGAATGCTGGTAGGTGTAGTTTTCCAGCACTGGGAGGCCATGTTGTGTGCCCAGAGCATGCCGGGAGATGTAGTTCTCGGGACTCCGGACTTCCGGGAGGCCATGTTGCGTACCCACAGTATGCCGGGAAATGTAGTTTTCGGATTCGGGACTTCCGGGAGGCCATGTTGAATGCCCAGAGCATACCGGGAGATGTAGTTCTCGGGAACTAGGGTTAGGGTTAGGGGCTAGGGCTGGGGCTAGAGTTAGGGTTTCGGGTGAGGGTTGGGGTTGGGGGTTATTGTTAGGGTTAGTGGTTTAGGGTTAGGCTTAGAGGGTTATGGTTAGGGATAGGTTAGGGGTAGGTTTAGAGGGTTAGGGTAAGGGTTAGGGGTTAGGGGTTGGGACTGTGGTTAGGCTTAGGGTAAGGGTTAGGGTGAGAGTATTAGGGTTAGGGTTCGGGTTCAGATTAGGGTAAGGGTAAGGGTTAGGGCAAAGGTCAAGTGTTAGGGTAAGGCTAAGGGTAAGGCTTAGGGTGAGGATAAGGTTTAGGGAAAGGGTTAGGTTTAGGGTAAGGGTAGGGTAAGGATTAGGGTAAGGGTAAGGATTAGGGTTAGGTTTAGGGTAAGAATAAGGGTAAGCTAATGGTTAGGATAAGGGTAAGGGTTAGGGTAAAGGTTTTCATTTGTTAATGCTGAAACGCAGTATGCAATCTGGGACGTCACAGCCAGAGCTGCCTATGGCAAGGTGAGAGAGGAAAAGATGGAGCAGATGTTCTACTCCTAGTTTTTTCTTTATACGTAAATAAAAGTTTGAGCTAATTCCAGTTGGAAGAGTTCCAATTACTTGCTTGGTCATAATGTCTTTTAATATTGAAAGCTGCAGCAAAAGCATGGGGAGTTTTGCTTCTAGAAACACCCTAGTTCTCTTGTCTGCACTATGCATGCTTTTGAGCTAAAACTGATTAAAAAATAAAAAGAAAAATCACACACACACACAAAAAAAAAAACCACACACCACAGCTGCTGCTGCTCTCTTCCTACTTCCTTGTGCTTTGCCCCTACCCTTCCCAGGTGATTGGGTTTGGGTGCTAGTCGGGGCCAAATGGTATGTGAGTCCCAGGCATTCCCTCAGAGAGCTCATTCTGCTTGGGCTGCTCTTTGGGGTGTTTGTTTTTCCTTCGGTCAGTTGCAGGCTTCTTCAGGTGGATGAGAGTTTATGGACTGATGCGTTTCCAAGTAGCGAGGGGTACGCACATCTTTTTGAGGTAACAGCTAGTAGAATCTGTTAGAATAAACTAATGTAGTATTGATGCCTTTATTGCATGCAGTTCTTTATCAGGTGAGTAACTGTTGCGAGTAACTGAAGTCAATGTTACTTGGTGTGTTTGCTATGCAGTGCCTGTGCGGACTATTGCACGAGACAGAGCTTTCTGACATCTGGCCCAGCAACTACTAAATAAGGGGAGGGGAGAAGCTGAAGAACGACCAAAGGACAAAGCCTGGGAGGAAGACTACGAGCCTTCAGTACGAGCGGCCCCCAGAGGGACCACCGGAGACTGATAACGCCTGCACCAGTGGGAGGGTTTGGATTCTGGGAACTAATTAGAATAACCCTGCCTTTTGTAGAAGTAGTAATGAATATGTATCAGCCTAGCAGCATAAAAACCAGCCGCCTGATGTAACTTGTGTGCGTCTTGGTGGAGCAGAGACTCCTGGCGCACCCAGCACTGCTTGCTTACCTCTATTCCTTTAATAAATCATAAACATTAATTGTAAGCCTATTTGGGACTCGGTCATTTATTACAAGTGGGACCTCCCGATGGGTGGAAGCTGTCGGGATAGCTCGGGATGCTGAGGCGTGGTGCTGCAAGGAGGTTGGTGGTCGGTGGCGCCCTGGGGCAGGCCGAATTGGGAGGGGGCGAGGCGGCGGGTGGTCGGTGGCTTCTGTGGAAAAGGCGCTTGTATGGGGGGGCTGCGCATTCAGAGGAACCTTGACAGGCTGCAGATAGGGGCAGGCAGGAACCTTTTGAAGTTCAGGAGAGGGAAATGCCAAGCCCTACCCCTAGGGAGAAACACCTCTGTTTACCAGCACTGGCTAGCTCGATACTGAATAAGCATTTCTTCATGGAAGGGGTGCTTTGCTATTAGAACAGGCTGCCCGGGGAAGTGGTAAGAGACCGGATCCTTGAAAGTATTGAAGAGACATGTGGACATAGCCCGGGAGTCCGGCCTCCGGCAGGGCGGGAGCTGGCTCTTCCGAGCCCCTGTGCTCCGGTCTTGTGCGACGCGTTTGCAAGCAGCACCGGGTGCCGGGTCCGACATCGGACGGTTCGGGGACGGCGATTCCGGGGCCGTCGGCTAGCGGGGGCCGGCTATGTCGTGTCCCGGGGATCCGACTTCAGGGGGCGTGGGGGCCGGCCGTGCAGTGAAGCGGGGGGCTGGCGTCCGCCGGCTTTCCAGAGAGCGGGCTTTCGGTGCCGTGCGGTTCGGTGGCCGGCCGTCCCGAAACCCTGGGCACCGGTCTTGTGCTAGACTCAGCGGGCTCCGGGGCCAAACTCGGCTTCTCGGGGCCGGCGGTCGCGGTGTCCAGGTGCCCCGCCTCGGGCGGCGCGGGGCCGGCTGTCCCTAGCAGCTGGGTTCCCAAGAGCTTCTGGGCTCCCAAGCGTCGCCCAAGACCGGAACCCAGAGAATCGGGACGGCCGGCCGCACCGCTGCGACTAGCACAAGCGTCTCCCGACAACGGAGCCCAGGAGCTTGCGAGGGTCAGATTCCGCGCCCCGGGATAGAGAAACGGGTAGCGCGGGTCGGCCGGCCGCAGCTTCGCACGGGACCGAACCCCCTGTCTCCGGCACGGCCAGACCCCGAGCCGGCAGACAGCAGCCTCCCGCTTCACGGCACAGTCGGCCCCCAACCCGCCCGAGTTCTGATCGCCGGGACACGGGACAGCCGGCCGCGCCGCCCGAGGCCGGACACCTGGAGCCCGGGACCGCCGTCCCTGACAAAGCCAAAGTCGGACCCGGACCCCGCTGCGGCTAGCACACGCGTCGCCCAGGACCGCAGCCTACGACCTCGGGACGGTCGCATCCCGCGCCTCCGGCAGGAGCTACCCGGGAGGGCAGGACGGCCTGCCGCAGCTCCGCAAGAGACCGAACCTGCTGGATTCCGGGACGGCCAGAGCCCGAGCCGGTGGGCAGCAGCCTCCCGCTTCACGGCTCGGCAGGCGCCCACGTCGCCCGACTTCGGACCCACGGGACAGCCGGCACCCGCGCCGCCGGAGGCCGGACACACGGGCCTCGGGATCGCCGTCCCCGAACCGCACGAAGTCACACACGGTCTCCGGTGCGTCCAGCACACGCATCGCAAAGACCGGAGCCCAGATTATAGGATCAGCCAGCCCCGCGCCGCCCGAGGAAGGACCGGGAACCCGGTGCGCTTGGCACATGCGTCGCCCAAGAACGGCGCCCAGGGCCGCGGGATGGTCGTGCGTCACGCAGCCCGAGTTCGGACCCCCGGAACACGGGACAGCCGGCACCCGTGCCTGGCTCTTAGGGACTTGGAAAGAGTCCTGATGCTGTGCCAGCACTATGCAGCAATAGGCACAACACTGGAGTGATTTCAGTGTTGTTCCAGCTACGAGTGCAGAGTACAGCACTGTGCGGGCTGCTGCAGGGAAACGGTGACTCCAGCTCAGACAGACGCAACACAACTTCCACCCCTTATTCCATAACATTTGTGTCACAATCAGGTACAGTTTAGTATATAGATGGTCTCATCACCATAGTTTTCTGTCCATTGAAGCATTTTTTATGTCTGTACTTCTCTTTATTCTATAGGTCTTTTCCCAAAATGCTTATAAAAACTGTTGATGGTTTCACCATCATCTGTCAAAGTGGTCACTCAGGGCAGGCGAAGTTGGTTTTCTTGACACCAGCACCAGCTTAGCTCACATCACTGTTGCACTTGCCTGGTTCCTTGCAAAGTTGACCTTTCATTGGTTCTGCAGTGTCCTCCTACAACACATAACTTGGATGACAGATTAATTTTCTCCCAGTGTTAAATCTCCTTGAGGCACACACTTGATATCCCCATCTTTCTGCATCACCCACTAGGTATACCCTGGACCTTGGGCAAAGACAATCCCACGAGTGGGTTTGCCTTTTCCCATGGCAGGGGCAACCCACACCGCCTTCCCCATCCACTTCCCCACATGCACTACAATGACTTCAGCTTCTCCCACAGTGTGTAGGGGTTTTGTTTCAGCAGGACCAGCACGGCTTTCAGACCCCCTGTTGTTAACTAACCAAGTGGCCTCTGGTAGGTTTATATCCTAATGTTTCCATGTCGCAGCACCCAATGCTCGCAGCATAGTTTTTAACAGTCCATTGTACCTCTCAATCTTCCCAGAGGCTTGTGGGATCCCAGCTGCTTGGCTTCGTTGCCTTCTAGCTGTTGGGTATTGGCCCCACTATCCCAGTGTCAAAGCAGCCAAGTGAGGATGTGCTCACCTGGACGGCGACTGAAGGCTTTTCGTATTTCTCGCAGCTCACTCAAGGATAGAGACCGAGTAGTTTCTGATTCATCTATGATTTCAGTCTCTTCTTCGTGATGTTGCCGTGATAACGCTGCTTTAGAGCCGCTTGCCTTTTCCTCTTCTCCCTCATCCATAGGAGGCGCTCCTTCCCTTACTAAACGACCTGATCTCCGTTTCCACTGTTTCGTCTTTACTACGGGGGCGACGGATACCAAAGACGGTCGGTCCTCTGGGGTGATCACAGTGTGTGCTGTCTCATCATCAAATTCAAGAACCTCCCTATCCCCTTGAGGGTGCTGGGCAATGTTAATTGACATCTGATAGGCGTAAGCCAGACCCCAGCAGAGTGCAGCCAGCTAGTGGAGTTCTCTAGTATTGCCAGGGTCAGGGCATACATCTTTCAAACATTCTACCAACTTTCTTGGATTTTGTACTTGTTCAGGGGTGAAATTTAGAACCATTGGAGGAGAAAACCGTGATAGGTACCTGCCCAAATCCCCCCACACACCTTGCCACCCACAACTTTGTCTGGGGACAGGTCCTTGGATAATATTCTTTATAAACTGCTTTGCCTTGGGGAAGAAGACAAACACTACACCTAGTAAGAGGAGGATAATATCTCACCAGGGGTATCCAAGATACTGAAAGGCTGCTGTAATTAGCCCACAGGGAGAAAAGTAGAAGACACCACACCCGATATTATTCACTGATTGACTGCTGGGGGCAAAAAAGAAGGCACTGTAATTCTTAATATTGTCAATAAGATAATCTCCAGGAGACCAGGAGGATAACAATGCCGGGCTTGAATACCAAACCAAACTGAAGGCCAGTATGTTACAGCACAACATGTTAAAAAAACAAGCACAGACTTCAACATTTTCTCCGATCGGATGTAAAGGAAAAAAGAAAACAGAGAGTGGGCTACATACAACATATCCACAGAGAAAAGTATTACCAGAAAACCGAGCATTATGACAACCAATATGTTAGTTGTAAATACTTCAATCAATACTACTGTTATCTCAACCCTCGAGCCCCACGTTGGGCGCCAAAAAGGACAGTGGTGGTTTTACTCAGGTGGGCAGCCGAGCTCCACCACAACCGCTCCCTCACTCCCCCTCTCCTCAAAGAGGGAGGGGGAGAAAATACAACACAATCCCGGGGCACGGGATTCTGTCCTCCGGTGGCGCGGGTGCCAGTTGTCCTGTGTTCCGGGGGTCCGAACTCGGGCTGCGTGACGCACGGCCATCCCGCAGCCCTGGGTGCCGTTCTTGGGCGACGCATGTGCCAAGCGCACCGGGTTCCCGGTCCTTCCTCGGGCGGCGCGGGGCTGGCTGATCCTATAATCTGGGCTCCGGTCTTTGCGATGCGTGTGCTGGACGCACCGGAGACCGTGTGTGACTTCGTGCGGTTCGGGGACGGCGATCCCGAGGCCCGTGTGTCCGGCCTCCGGCGGCGCGGGTGCCGGCTGTCCCGTGGGTCCGAAGTCGGGCGACGTGGGCGCCTGCCGAGCCGTGAAGCGGGAGGCTGCTGCCCACCGGCTCGGGCTCTGGCCGTCCCGGAATCCAGCAGGTTCGGTCTCTTGCGGAGCTGCGGCAGGCCGTCCTGCCCTCCCGGGTAGCTCCTGCCGGAGGCGCGGGATGCGACCGTCCCGAGGTCGTAGGCTGCGGTCCTGGGCGACGCGTGTGCTAGCCGCAGCGGGGTCCGGGTCCGACTTTGGCTTTGTCAGGGACGGCGGTCCCGGGCTCCAGGTGTCCGGCCTCGGGCGGCGCGGCCGGCTGTCCCGTGTCCCGGCGATCAGAACTCGGGCGGGTTGGGGGCCGACTGTGCCGTGAAGCGGGAGGCTGCTGTCTGCCGGCTCGGGGTCTGGCCGTGCCGGAGACAGGGGGTTCGGTCCCGTGCGAAGCTGCGGCCGGCCGACCCGCGCTACCCGTTTCTCTATCCCGGGGCGCGGAATCTGACCCTCGCAAGCTCCTGGGCTCCGTTGTCGGGAGACGCTTGTGCTAGTCGCAGCGGTGCGGCCGGCCGTCCCGATTCTCTGGGTTCCGGTCTTGGGCGACGCTTGGGAGCCCAGAAGCTCTTGGGAACCCAGCTGCTAGGGACAGCCGGCCCCGCGCCGCCCGAGGCGGGGCACCTGGACACCGCGACCGCCGGCCCCGAGAAGCCGAGTTTGGCCCCGGAGCCCGCTGAGTCTAGCACAAGACCGGTGCCCAGGGTTTCGGGACGGCCGGCCACCGAACCGCACGGCACCGAAAGCCCGCTCTCTGGAAAGCCGGCGGACGCCAGCCCCCCGCTTCACTGCACGGCCGGCCCCCACGCCCCCTGAAGTCGGATCCCCGGGACACGACATAGCCGGCCCCCGCTAGCCGACGGCCCCGGAATCGCCGTCCCCGAACCGTCCGATGTCGGACCCGGCACCCGGTGCTGCTTGCAAACGCGTCGCACAAGACCGGAGCACAGGGGCTCGGAAGAGCCAGCTCCCGCCCTGCCGGAGGCCGGACTCCCGGGCTATGTCCACATGTCTCTTCAATACTTTCAAGGATCCGGTCTCTTACCACTTCCCCGGGCAGCCTGTTCTAATAGCAAAGCACCCCTTCCATGAAGAAATGCTTATTCAGTATCGAGCTAGCCAGTGCTGGTAAACAGAGGTGTTTCTCCCTAGGGGTAGGGCTTGGCATTTCCCTCTCCTGAACTTCAAAAGGTTCCTGCCTGCCCCTATCTGCAGCCTGTCAAGGTTCCTCTGAATGCGCAGCCCCCCCATACAAGCGCCTTTTCCACAGAAGCCACCGACCACCCGCCGCCTCGCCCCCTCCCAATTCGGCCTGCCCCAGGGCGCCACCGACCACCAACCTCCTTGCAGCACCACGCCTCAGCATCCCGAGCTATCCCGACAGCTTCCACCCATCGGGAGGTCCCACTTGTAATAAATGACCGAGTCCCAAATAGGCTTACAATTAATGTTTATGATTTATTAAAGGAATAGAGGTAAGCAAGCAGTGCTGGGTGCGCCAGGAGTCTCTGCTCCACCAAGTTACATCAGGCGGCTGGTTTTTATGCTGCTAGGCTGATACATATTCATTACTACTTCTACAAAAGGCAGGGTTATTCTAATTAGTTCCCAGAATCCAAACCCTCCCACTGGTGCAGGCGTTATCAGTCTCCGGTGGTCCCTCTGGGGGCCGCTCGTACTGAAGGCTCGTAGTCTTCCTCCCAGGCTTTGTCCTTTGGTCGTTCTTCAGCTTCTCCCCTCCCCTTATTTAGTAGTTGCTGGGCCAGATGTCAGAAAGCTCTGTCTCGTGCAATAGTCCGCACAGGCACTGCATAGCAAACACACCAAGTAACATTGACTTCAGTTACTCGCAACAGTTACTCACCTGATAAAGAACTGCATGCAATAAAGGCATCAATACTACATTAGTTTATTCTAACAGATTCTACTAGCTGTTACCTCAAAAAGATGTGCGTACCCCTCGCTACTTGGAAACGCATCAGTCCATAAACTCTCATCTACCTGAAGAAGCCTGCAACTGACCGAAGGAAAAACAAACACCCCAAAGAGCAGCCCAAGCAGAATGAGCTCTCTGAGGGGATGCCTGGGACTCACATACCATTTGGCCCCGACTAGCACCCAAACCCAATCACCTGGGAAGGGTAGGGGCAAAGCACAAGGAAGTAGGAAGAGAGCAGCAGCAGCTGTGGTGTGTGGTTTTTTTTTTGTGTGTGTGTGTGATTTTTCTTTTTATTTTTTAATCAGTTTTAGCTCAAAAGCATGCATAGTGCAGACAAGAGAACTAGGGTGTTTCTAGAAGCAAAACTCCCCATGCTTTTGCTGCAGCTTTCAATATTAAAAGACATTATGACCAAGCAAGTAATTGGAACTCTTCCAACTGGAATTAGCTCAAACTTTTATTTACGTATAAAGAAAAAACTAGGAGTAGAACATCTGCTCCATCTTTTCCTCTCTCACCTTGCCATAGGCAGCTCTGGCTGTGACGTCCCAGATTGCATACTGCGTTTCAGCATTAACAAATGAAAACCTTTACCCTAACCCTTACCCTTATCCTAACCATTAGCTTACCCTTATTCTTACCCTAAACCTAACCCTAATCCTTACCCTTACCCTAATCCTTACCCTACCCTTACCCTAAACCTAACCCTTTCCCTAAACCTTATCCTCACCCTAAGCCTTACCCTTAGCCTTACCCTAACACTTACCTTTGCCCTAACCCTTACCCTAATCTGAACCCGAACCCCAACCCTAATACCCTCACCCTAACCCTTACCCTAAGCCTAACCACAGTCCCAACCCCTAACCCCTAACCCTTACCCTAACCCTCTAAACCTACCCCTAACCTATCCCTAACCATAACCCTCTAAGCCTAACCCTAAACCACTAACCCTAACAATAACCCCCAACCCCAACCCTCACCCGAAACCCTAACTCTAGCCCCAGCCCTAGCCCCTAACCCTAACCCTAGTTCCCGAGAACTACATCTCCCGGTATGCTCTGGGCATTCAACATGGCCTCCCGGAAGTCCCGAATCCGAAAACTACATTTCCCGGCATACTGTGGGTACGCAACATGGCCTCCCGGAAGTCCGGAGTCCCGAGAACTACATCTCCCGGCATGCTCTGGGCACACAACATGGCCTCCCAGTGCTGGAAAACTACACCTACCAGCATTCCCCGCACAGCCAGCATGGCCAATCACAGGCCGAGTGCTCGAGAACTGCATTTACCAGCACTCACTGGAACCCTCACCGCCCTTACAAAAAAAGCCTCAAGCCCTAACATCCAAAAAAACCTCGAAACTCCTACAGACCTAACCCAAACTATTTACCACACTAAACCCCTGAAGACCTATGCCTAAAACCCCCAACCCAAAATCTTAGGATGCTCAAAACCCAAACCCAACCCAAAACGTTAGAAATGCTCAAAGCCCTAGCCCAAAAACTTAGGGCGCTCCAAACCCTAATCCCAAAACATTAAGACGCAAAAAACCCTAACCCAAAAACTTAGGGTAATACACCATAAATGTTTGTTCATTGTCTTTTGTATTATAAAAACAAGGAGTTCTGTTTGAGGAGCGGGAGTTGCGAAAGCTCCCTGCTGAAGTAAGGAGCTGCATAATGCTTGCCTAGACACTATGAAAATTCTTTTGCTTAATTTTCTTTAAACCGTTGGGTTTCGTTGGGTTTTCCGTGGTCATCATGGTGGAAAAGTGTAAATTGTGGGTTTTTGGAGAACATCAGGTAGGTTTAGGGGGACTTTTGGGGTGGATTCATGGTATTTGTTTTTTTTTTCTGTTTTTTTGGGGGTGATCCCATTCTTTTTTGGGGTGTTTTTGATGTGTTTTTGGGTCTCCGTTAGGTTTTGTTGGGTTCTTGTTGGTCATCATGTTGGAAAAGTGTAAATTTTGGAGAGTTTTGGAGAATATCAAGTGTTTTTAAGTTTTTTTGGGTGGTGTATCTATGGTTTTGGGGGAATTCTTCTGTTTTTTTTAGCGTTTTCTTCTGTTTTTTGCGTGGTCCCGATCTTTTTTGGGGTGTTTTGGACGTGTTTTGGGTTCTCCGTTGGGTTTCGTTGGGTTTTCCATGGTCATCATGGTGGAAAAGGGTAAATTTGTGGGTTTTGGAGAACATCAGGTAGGTTTAGGCTGGTTTTGGGATTGGATCTGCGCTTTTTGGGGATTTTCTTCCAGTTTATGGGTGATCCCTTTCTTTTTTGGGGTGTTTTTGACTTGTTTTGGGGTCTCCGTTGGGTTTTAGTTGGATTCTCGTTGGTCCTTAAGGGAAATGGGAGTGGATTGTGGGTTTTGAAGAAGATCAGGTGAGTTTAGGGTGGTTTTGCGGGGAAATTCATAGTTTTTGGTGTTTTTTCTTCTGATTCAGTTCTTTTTTGGGGTGTTTTTGAGGTGTTTTGGGGTTTCCGTTGGGTTTCGTTGAGTTCCTAATGGGTTTTATGGTGGTTGGGAGTGGACATTTGGATTTGGAGAACATCAGGTACGTTTAGAGTGGTTTTGGGATTGGATCCGTGCTTTTTGGGGTTTTCTTTGGTTTTGGGGGTGATCCTGTTCTTGTTTGGGGTGTTTTTGACGTGTTTTGGGTTCTCCGTTGGGTTTCGTTGGGTTTTCCGTGGTCATCATGGTGGAAAAGTGTAAATTGTGGGTTTTGGAGAACATCAGGTAGATTTAGGGTGTTTTTGGGGTGGATCTATGGTTTTGGGGGATTTTGTTCCAGTTTTGGGGTGATCGAATTCATTTTTGGGGTGTTTCTGACGTGTTTTGGGTTCTCCGTTGGGTTTCGTTGGGTTTTCCGTGGTCATCATGGTGGAAAAGTGTAAATTGTGGGTTTTGGAGAACATCAGGTAGGTTTAGGGGGACTTTTGGGGTGGATTCATGATATATGGGGTTTTCTTCTGTTTTTTTTTTTTTTTTTTTTTTTGGGGGGGGGGTGATCCAATTCATTTTGGGGGTGTTTTTGACGTGTTTTGGGGTCTCCATTGGGTTTCGTTGCGTTTTCCGTGGTCATCGTGGTGGAAAAGGGTAAATTGTTGGTTTTGGAGAGCATCAGGTAGGTTTAGGTTGGTTTTGGGATTGGATCTATGGTTTTGGGGGATTTTCTTTTGTTTTTGGGGGTGATCCCGTTCTTTTTTGGGGTGTTTTTGACGTGTTTTGGGGTCTCCGTTGGTGTTCCTTGGGTTTTCCGTGGTCATGGTGGTGGAAAATTGTAAATTGTGTGTTTTGGAGAACTTCAGGTAGGTTTAGGGGAATTTTGGGGTGGATTCATGGTATTTGGTCTTTTCTTCTGTTTTTTTTTGGGTGATCCTGTTCTTTTTTGGGGTGTTTATGACTTGTTTTGGGGTCTCCGTTGGGTTTTAGTTGGGTTCTTGTTGGTCATCATGGTGAAAAAGTGTAAATTGTGGCTTTTGGAGAACATCAGGTAGGTTTAGGGGGACTTTTGGGGCAGAGTCATGTTTTTTGGTGTTTTCTTCTGTTTCTTGGGGTGGTCCCGTTCTTTTTTGGGAAATTTTTGAGGTGTTTGGGGGTCTCCGTTGGGTTTTGTTGTGTACTCGTTGGTCATCGTGGCGGAAAATGGTAAATTGTGGGTTTTGGAGAACATCAGGTAGGTTTAGGGGGACTTTTGGTGTGGATCTATGGCTTTTGGGGTTTTCTTTCGTTGTTGGGGTTGAACCAGTTCTTTTTTGGGGTGTTTTTGACGTTTTTGGGGTCTCCGTTGGGTTTTGTTGGGTTCTCGTTGGTCGTTAAGCTAAATGGGAGTGGATTGTGGGTTTTGAAGAAGATCAGGTGAGTTTAGGGTGATTTGGGAGGGAAATGCATAGTTTTGTTTTTTTTTTTCTTCTGATCCAGTTCTTTTTTGGGGTGTTTTTGACGTGTTTTGTGGTTTCCGTTGCGTTTTGTTGAGTTCCTAATGGGTTTTATGGTGGGTGGGAGTGGATTTTGGGATTTGGAGAAGATCAGGTAGGTTTAAGGGTTTTCTTGGGGTTAAATCACGTATTTTCTTCTGATCCGGTTTGCTTTTGGGGTGTTTTTGAGGTGTTTTGGGGTTTCTGTTGCGTTTTGTTGAGTTCCTAATGGGTTTTATGGTGGTTGGGAGTGGACTTTGGGATTTGGAGAAGATCAGGTAGGTTTAGGGTGGTTTTGGGATTGGATCCATGCTTTTTGGGGATTTTCTTCCAGTTTTGGGGGTTATCCCGTTCTTTTTTGGGGTGTTTTTGACATGTTTTGATGTCTCTGTTGAGTTTTGTTGGGTTTTCTGTTGGCATCTTGGTGGAAAAGGGTAAATTGTGGGTTTTGGAGAACTTCAGGTAGGTTTAGGGGGACTTTTGGGGTGGATTCATGGTATTTGGGGTTTTCTTCTGTTTTTTTGGGGTGATCCTGTTCTTTTTTGGGGTGTTTTTGACGTGTTTTGGGGTTGTCCGTTGGGTTTTGTTGGGTTCTCGTTGGTCATCATTGTGAAAAAGGGTAAATTGTGAGTTTTGGAGAACATCAGGTAGGCTTAGGGGGACTTTTGGGGTGGATCTATGGCATTTGGGTTTTTCTTCTGTTTTTGGGGGAGATCCTGTTCTTTTTTGTTCATTTTTGTTTTTTTTTTTTTTTTTTTTTGGCACGTTTTTTGTCTCCATTGGGTTTCGTTGGGTTTTCCATGGTCATCATGGTGGAAAAGGGTAAATTTGTGGGTTTTGGAGAACATCAGGTAGGTTTAGGCTGGTTTTGGGATTGGATCTGTGCTTTTTGGGGATTTTCTTCCAGTTTATGGGTGATCCCTTTCTTTTTTGGGGTGTTTTTGACGTGTTTTGGTGTCTCCTTTTGGGTTTTGTTGGGTTCTTGTTTTTCATCCTGTTGGAAAAGTTTAACTTGCGTGTTTTGGAGAACATCAGGTAGGTTTAGTGTGGTTTTGGGGTGGATCTATGTTTTTTGGGGATTTTCTTCCAGTTTTGGGGGTGATTCCGTTCTTGTTTGGGGTGTTTTTGACTTGTTTTGGGGTCTCCGTTGGGTTTTAGTTGGATTCTCGTTGGTCCTTAAGGGAAATGGGAGTGGATTGTGGGTTTTGAAGAAGATCAGGTGAGTTTAGGGTGGTTTTGCGGGGAAATTCATAGTTTTTGGTGTTTTTTCTTCTGATTCAGTTCTTTTTTGGGGTGTTTTTGACGTGTTTTGGGGTCTCCGTTGTTTTTTGTTGGGTTCTTGTTGTTCATCATGGTGAAAACGGGTAAATTGTGGGTATTAGAGAACATCAGGTAGGTTTAGGGGGACTTTTGGGGTGGATCAACGGCTTTTAGGGTTTTCTTTCGGTTTTGGGGGTGATCCCGCTTTTTTTTTTTGTGGTGTTTTTGACGTGTTTTGGGGTTTCCGTTGCGTTTTGTTGATTTCCTAATGTGTTTTAAGTTTGTTGGGAGTGAACTTTGGGATTTGGAGAACATCAGGTAGATTTAGGGTGTTTTTGGGGTGGATCTATGGTTTTGGGGGATTTTGTTCCAGTTTTGGGGTGATCGAATTCATTTTTGGGGTGTTTCTGCCGTGTTTTGGGTTCTTCGTTGGGTTTCGTTGGGTTTTCCGTGGTCATCATGGTGGAAAAGTGTAAATTGTGGGTTTTGGAGAACATCAGGTAGATTTAGGGTGTTTTTGGGGTGGATCTATGGTTTTGGGGGATTTTGTTCCAGTTTTGGGGTGATCGAATTCATTTTTGGGGTGTTTCTGACGTGTTTTGGGTTCTTCGTTGGGTTTCATTGCGTTTTCCGTGGTCATCATGGTGGAAAAGTGTAAATTGTTGGTTTTGGAGAACATCAGGTAGGTTTAGGTTGGTTTTGGGATTGGATCTATGGTTTTGGGGGATTTTCTTTTGTTTTTGGGGGTGATCCCGTTCTTTTTTGGGGTGTTTTTGACGTGTTTTGGGGTCTCCGTTAGTGTTCCTTGGGTTTTCCGTGGTCATGGTGGTGGAAAATTGTAAATTGTGTGTTTTGGAGAACTTCAGGTAGGTTTAGGGGAATTTTGGGGTGGATTCATGGTATTTGGTCTTTTCTTCTGTTTTTTTTTGGGTGATCCTGTTCTTTTTTGGGGTGTTTATGACGTGTTTTGGGGTCTCCGTTGGGTTTTCGTTTGGTTCATGTTGGTCATCATGGTGAAAATTGTAAATTTTTGGGGGGGGAATTTTCTTCCAGTTTTGGGGGTGATCCCGTTCTTTTTTGGGGTGTTTTTGACATGTTTTGGGGTCTCTGTTGGGTTTTGTTGGGTTCTTGTTTTTCATCATGTTGGAAAAGTTTAACTTGCGTGTTTTGGAGAACATCAGGTAGGTTTAGTGTGGTTTTGGGGTGGATCTATGTTTTTTGGGGATTTTCTTCCAGTTTTGGGGGTGATTCCGTTCTTGTTTGGGGTGTTTTTGACTTGTTTTGGGGTCTCCGTTGGGTTTTAGTTGGATTCTCGTTGGTCCTTAAGGGAAATGGGAGTGGATTGTGGGTTTTGAAGAAGATCAGGTGAGTTTAGGGTGGTTTTGCGGGGAAATTCATAGTTTTTGGTGTTTTTTCTTCTGATTCAGTTCTTTTTTGGGGTGTTTTTGAGGTGTTTTGGGGTTTCCGTTGGGTTTCGTTGAGTTCCTAATGGGTTTTATGGTGGTTGGGAGTGGACATTTGGATTTGGAGAACATCAGGTACGTTTAGAGTGGTTTTGGGATTGGATCCGTGCTTTTGGGGGTTTTCTTTGGTTTTGGGGGTGATCCTGTTCTTGTTTGGGGTGTTTTTGACGTGTTTTGGGTTCTCCGTTGGGTTTCGTTGGGTTTTCCGTGGTCATCATGGTGGAAAAGTGTAAATTGTGGGTTTTGGAGAACATCAGGTAGGTTTATGAGGACTTTTGGGGCAGATTCATGGTTTTTAGGGTTTTCTTCTGTTTTTTCTAGTGATCCAGTGTGTTTTCGGCGTGTTTCTGACGTGTTTTGGGTTCTTCGTTGGGTTTCGTTGGGTTTTCCGTTGTCATCATGGTGGAAAAGTGTAAATTGTGGGTTTTGGAGAACATCAGGTAGGTTTAGGGGGACTTTTGGGGTGGATTCCTGATATATGGGGTTTTCTTCTGTTTTTTTTTTGGGGGGGGGGGGGTGATCCAATTCATTTTGGGGGTGTTTTTGACGTGTTTTGTGGTCTCCGTTGGGTTTCGTTGGGTTTTCCGTGGTCATCATGGTGGAAAAGTGTAAATTGTGGGTTTTGGAGAACATCAGGTAGATTTAGGGTGTTTTTGGGGTGGATCTATGGTTTTGGGGGATTTTGTTCCAGTTTTGGGGTGATCGAATTCATTTTTGGGGTGTTTCTGCCGTGTTTTGGGTTCTTCGTTGGGTTTCGTTGGGTTTTCCGTTGTCATCATGGTGGAAAAGTGTAAATTGTGGGTTTTGGAGAACATCAGGTAGGTTTAGGGGGACTTTTGGGGTGGATTCATGATATATGGGGTTTTCTTCTGTTTTTTTTTTTTTGGGGGGGGGGGTGATCCAATTTATTTTGGGGGTGTTTTTGACGTGTTTTGGGGTCTCCATTGGGTTTCGTTGCGTTTTCCGTGGTCATCATGGTGGAAAAGGGTAAATTGTTGGTTTTGGAGAACATCAGGTAGGTTTAGGGTGGTTTTGGGATTGGATCCGTGCTTTTTGGGGATTTTCTTCCTGTTTATGGGTGATCCCTTTATTTTTGGGGTGTTCTTGACGTGTTTTGGTGTCTCGTTTTGGGTTTTCGTTTGGTTCATGTTGGTCATCCTGGTGAAAAAGTGTAAATTGTGGGTTTTGGAGAACATCAGGTAGGTTTAGGGGGACTTTTGGTGTGGATCTATGGCTTTTGGGGTTTTCTTTCGTTTTTAGGGTTTATCCCGTTCTTGTTTTGGGTGTTTTTGACTTCTTTTGGGGTCTCCGTTGGGTTTCGTTGGGTTTTCCATGGTCATCATGTTGGAAAATTGTAAATTGTGGGTTTTGGAGATCATCAGGTAGGTTTAGGGTGGTTTTGGGGTGGATCTATGATTTTGAAGGATTTTCTTCCAATTTTGGGGGTGATCCCTTTCTTTTTTTTTTTTTTTTTTTTTTTTTTTTTTTTTTTTTTTTTTGACGTGTTTTGTGGTCTCCGTTGGGTTTCGTTGGGTTTTCCATGGTCATCAATGTGGAAAAGTGTAAATTGTGGGTTTTGGAGAACTTCAGGTTGGTTTAGGGGGATTTTTGGTGTGGATCTATGTCTTTTGGGGTTTTCTTTCGTTGTTTGGGTTGAACCAGTTCTTTTTTGGGGTGTTTTTGACGTTTTTGGGGTCTCCGTTGGGTTTTGTTGGGTTCTCGTTGGTCGTTAAGCTAAATGGCAGTGGATTGTGGGTTTTGAAGAAGATCAGGTGAGTTTAGGGTGATTTGGGAGGGAAATGCATAGTTTTGTTTTTTTTTTCTTCTGATCTAGTTCTTTTCTGGGGTGTTTTTGACGTGTTTTGGGGTTTCCGTTGCGTTTTGTTGAGTTCCTAATGGGTTTTATGGTGGGTGGGAGTGGATTTTGGGATTTGGAGAAGATCAGGTAGGTTTAAGGGTTTTCTTGGGGTTAAATCACGTATTTTCTTCTGATCCGGTTTGCTTTTGGGGTGTTTTTGAGGTGTTTTGGGGTTTCTGTTGCGTTTTGTTGAGTTCCTAATGGGTTTTATGGTGGTTGGGAGTGGACTTTGGGATTTGGAGAAGATCAGGTAGGTTTAGGGTGGTTTTGGGATTGGATCCATGCTTTTTGGGGATTTTCTTCCAGTTTTGGGGGTTATCCCGTTCTTTTTTGGGGTGTTTTTGACATGTTTTGATGTCTCTGTTGGGTTTTGTTGGGTTTTCTGTTGGCATCTTGGTGGAAAAGGGTAAATTGTGGGTTTTGGAGAACTTCAGGTAGGTTTAGGGGGACTTTTGGGGTGGATTCATGGTATTTGGGGTTTTCTTCTGTTTTTTGGGGTGATCCTGTTCTTTTTTGGGGTGTTTTTGACGTGTTTTGGGGTTGTCCGTTGGGTTTTGTTGGGTTCTCGTTGGTCATCATTGTGAAAAAGGGTAAATTGTGGGTTTTGGAGAACATCAGGTAGGCTTAGGGGGACTTTTGGGGTGGATCTATGGCATTTGGGTTTTTCTTCTGTTTTTGGGGGAGATCCTGTTCTTTTTTGTTCTTTTTTGTTTTTTTTTTTTTTTTTTTTTTTGGCACGTTTTTTGTCTCCATTGGGTTTCGTTGGGTTTTCCATGGTCATCATGGTGGAAAAGGGTAAATTTGTGGGTTTTGGAGAACATCAGGTAGGTTTAGGCTGGTTTTGGGATTGGATCTGTGCTTTTTGGGGATTTTCTTCCAGTTTATGGGTGATTCCTTTCTTTTTTGGGGTGTTTTTGACGTGTTTTGGTGTCTCCTTTTGGGTTTTCGTTTGGTTCATGTTGGTCATCATGGTGAAAATTGTAAATTTTTGGGGGGGGAATTTTCTTCCAGTTTTGGGGGTGATCCCGTTCTTTTTTGGGGTGTTTTTGACATGTTTTGGGGTCTCTGTTGGGTTTTGTTGAGTTCTTGTTTTTCATCCTGTTGGAAAAGTTTAACTTGCGTGTTTTGGAGAACATCAGGTAGGTTTAGTGTCGTTTTGGGGTGGATCTATGTTTTTTGGGGATTTTCTTCCAGTTTATGGGTGATCCCTTTCTTTTTTGGGGTGTTTTTGACGTGTTTTGGTGTCTCCGTTTGGGTTTTGTTTGGTTCTTGTTTTTCATCATGTTTGAAAAGTTTAACTTGCGTGTTTTGGAGAACATCAGGTAGGTTTAGTGTGGTTTTGGGGTGGATCTATGTTTTTTTGGGGTTTTCTTTCTTTTTTAGGGGTTATCCTGTTCTTGTTTGGGGTGTTTTTGACTTGTTTTGGGGTCTCCGTTGGGTTTTAGTTGGATTCTCGTTGGTCCTTAAGGGAAATGGGAGTGGATTGTGGGTTTTGAAGAAGATCAGGTGAGTTTAGGGTGGTTTTGCGGGGAAATTCATAGTTTTTGGTGTTTTTTCTTCTGATTCAGTTCTTTTTTGGGGTGTTTTTGAGGTGTTTTGGGGTTTCCGTTGGGTTTCGTTGAGTTCCTAATGGGTTTTATGGTGGTTGGGAGTGGACATTTGGATTTGGAGAACATCAGGTACGTTTAGAGTGGTTTTGGGATTGGATCCGTGCTTTTTGGGGTTTTCTTTGGTTTTGGGGGTGATCCTGTTCTTGTTTGGGGTGTTTTTGACGTGTTTTGGGTTCTCCGTTGGGTTTCGTTGGGTTTTCCGTGGTCATCATGGTGGAAAAGTGTAAATTGTGGGTTTTGGAGAACATCAGGTAGGTTTATGAGGACTTTTGGGGCAGATTCATGGTTTTTAGGGTTTTCTTCTGTTTTTTCTAGTGATCCAGTGTGTTTTCGGCGTGTTTCTGACGTGTTTTGGGTTCTTCGTTGGGTTTCGTTGGGTTTTCCGTTGTCATCATGGTGGAAAAGTGTAAATTGTGGGTTTTGGAGAACATCAGGTAGGTTTAGGGTGTTTTTGGGGTGGATCTATGGTTTTGGGGGATTTTGTTCCAGTTTTGGGGTGATCGAATTCATTTTTGGGGTGTTTCTGCCGTGTTTTGGGTTCTTCGTTGGGTTTCGTTGGGTTTTCCGTTGTCATCATGGTGGAAAAGTGTAAATTGTGGGTTTTGGAGAACATCAGGTAGGTTTAGGGGGACTTTTGGGGTGGATTCATGATATATGGGGTTTTCTTCTGTTTTTTTTTTTTTGGGGGGGGGGTGATCCAATTTATTTTGGGGGTGTTTTTGACGTGTTTTGGGGTCTCCATTGGGTTTCGTTGCGTTTTCCGTGGTCATCATGGTGGAAAAGGGTAAATTGTTGGTTTTGGAGAACATCAGGTAGGTTTAGGGTGGTTTTGGGATTGGATCCGTGCTTTTTGGGGATTTTCTTCCAGTTTATGGGTGATCCCTTTATTTTTGGGGTGTTCTTGACGTGTTTTGGTGTCTCGTTTTGGGTTTTCGTTTGGTTCATGTTGGTCATCCTGGTGAAAAAGTGTAAATTGTGGGTTTTGGAGAACATCAGGTAGGTTTAGGGGGACTTTTGGTGTGGATCTATGGCTTTTGGGGTTTTCTTTCGTTTTTAGGGTTTATCCCGTTCTTGTTTTGGGTGTTTTTGACTTCTTTTGGGGTCTCCGTTGGGTTTCGTTGGGTTTTCCATGGTCATCATGTTGGAAAATTGTAAATTGTGGGTTTTGGAGATCATCAGGTAGGTTTAGGGTGGTTTTGGGGTGGATCTATGATTTTGAAGGATTTTCTTCCAATTTTGGGGGTGATCCCTTTCTTTTTTTTTTTTTTTTTTTTTTTTTGACGTGTTTTGTGGTCTCCGTTGGGTTTCGTTGGGTTTTCCATGGTCATCAATGTGGAAAAGTGTAAATTGTGGGTTTTGGAGAACTTCAGGTTGGTTTAGGGGGATTTTTGGTGTGGATCTATGTCTTTTGGGGTTTTCTTTCGTTGTTGGGGTTGAACCAGTTCTTTTTTGGGGTGTTTTTGACGTTTTTGGGGTCTCCGTTGGGTTTTGTTGGGTTCTCGTTGGTCGTTAAGCTAAATGGGAGTGGATTGTGGGTTTTGAAGAAGATCAGGTGAGTTTAGGGTGATTTGGGAGGGAAATGCATAGTTTTGTTTTTTTTTTTCTTCTGATCCAGTTCTTTTCTGGGGTGTTTTTGACGTGTTTTGGGGTTTCCGTTGCGTTTTGTTGAGTTCCTAATGGGTTTTATGGTGGGTGGGAGTGGATTTTGGGATTTGGAGAAGATCAGGTAGGTTTAAGGGTTTTCTTGGGGTTAAATCACGTATTTTCTTCTGATCCGGTTTGCTTTTGGGGTGTTTTTGAGGTGTTTTGGGGTTTCTGTTGCGTTTTGTTGAGTTCCTAATGGGTTTTATGGTGGTTGGGAGTGGACTTTGGGATTTGGAGAAGATCAGGTAGGTTTAGGGTGGTTTTGGGATTGGATCCATGCTTTTTGGGGATTTTCTTCCAGTTTTGGGGGTTCTCCCGTTCTTTTTTGGGGTGTTTTTGACATGTTTTGATGTCTCTGTTGGGTTTTGTTGGGTTTTCTGTTGGCATCTTGGTGGAAAAGGGTAAATTGTGGGTTTTGGAGAACTTCAGGTAGGTTTAGGGGGACTTTTGGGGTGGATTCATGGTATTTGGGGTTTTCTTCTGTTTTTTGGGGTGATCCTGTTCTTTTTTGGGGTGTTTTTGACGTGTTTTGGGGTTGTCCGTTGGGTTTTGTTGGGTTCTCGTTGGTCATCATTGTGAAAAAGGGTAAATTGTGGGTTTTGGAGAACATCAGGTAGGCTTAGGGGGACTTTTGGGGTGGATCTATGGCATTTGGGTTTTTCTTCTGTTTTTGGGGGAGATCCTGTTCTTTTTTGTTCTTTTTTGTTTTTTTTGTTTTTTTTTTTTTGACACGTTTTTTGTCTCCATTGGGTTTCGTTGGGTTTTCCATGGTCATCATGGTGGAAAAGGGTAAATTTGTGGGTTTTGGAGAACATCAGGTAGGTTTAGGCTGGTTTTGGGATTGGATCTGTGCTTTTTGGGGATTTTCTTCCAGTTTATGGGTGATTCCTTTCTTTTTTGGGGTGTTTTTGACGTGTTTTGGTGTCTCCTTTTGGGTTTTCGTTTGGTTCATGTTGGTCATCATGGTGAAAATTGTAAATTTTTGGGGGGGGAATTTTCTTCCAGTTTTGGGGGTGATCCCGTTCTTTTTTGGGGTGTTTTTGACATGTTTTGGGGTCTCTGTTGGGTTTTGTTGGGTTCTTGTTTTTCATCATGTTGGAAAAGTTTAACTTGCGTGTTTTGGAGAACATCAGGTAGGTTTAGTGTGGTTTTGGGGTGGATCTATGTTTTTTGGGGATTTTCTTCCAGTTTTGGGGGTGATTCCGTTCTTGTTTGGGGTGTTTTTGACTTGTTTTGGGGTCTCCGTTGGGTTTTAGTTGGATTCTCGTTGGTCCTTAAGGGAAATGGGAGTGGATTGTGGGTTTTGAAGAAGATCAGGTGAGTTTAGGGTGGTTTTGCGGGGAAATTCATAGTTTTTGGTGTTTTTTCTTCTGATTCAGTTCTTTTTTGGGGTGTTTTTGACGTGTTTTGGGGTCTCCGTTGTTTTTTGTTGGGTTCTTGTTGTTCATCATGGTGAAAACGGGTAAATTGTGGTTATTGGAGAACATCCGGTAGGTTTAGGGGGACTTTTGGGGTGGATCAACGGCTTTTAGGGTTTTCTTTCGGTTTTGGGGGTGATCCCGCTTTTTTTTTTTTGTGGTGTTTTTGACGTGTTTTGGGGTTTCCGTTGCGTTTTGTTGATTTCCTAATGTGTTTTAAGTTTGTTGGGAGTGGACTTTGGGATTTGGAGAACATCAGGTAGGTTTAGTGTGGTTTTGGGGTGGATCTATTTTTTTGGGGGTTTTCTTTCTTTTTTAGGGGTTATCCTGTTCTTGTTTGGGGTGTTTTTGACTTGTTTTGGGGTCTCCGTTGGGTTTTAGTTGGATTCTCGTTGGTCCTTAAGGGAAATGGGAGTGGATTGTGGGTTTTGAAGAAGATCAGGTGAGTTTAGGGTGGTTTTGCGGGGAAATTCATAGTTTTTGGTGTTTCTTCTTCTGATTCAGTTCTTTTTTGGGGTGGTTTTGACGTGTTTTGGGGTCTCCGTTGTTTTTTGTTGGGTTCTTGTTGTTCATCATGGTGAAAACGGGTAAATTGTGGTTATTGGAGAACATCCGGTAGGTTTAGGGGGACTTTTGGGGTGGATCAACGGCTTTTAGTGTTTTCTTTCGGTTTTGGGGGTGATCCCGCTTTTTTTTTTTGTGGTGTTTTTGACGTGTTTTGGGGTTTCCGTTGCGTTTTGTTGATTTCCTAATGTGTTTTAAGTTTGTTGGGAGTGGACTTTGGGATTTGGAGAACATCAGGTAGGTTTAGTGTGGTTTTGGGGTGGATCTATGTTTTTTTGGGGTTTTCTTTCTTTTTTAGGGGTTATCCTGTTCTTGTTTGGGGTGTTTTTGACTTGTTTTGGGGTCTCCGTTGGGTTTTAGTTGGATTCTCGTTGGTCCTTAAGGGAAATGGGAGTGGATTGTGGGTTTTGAAGAAGATCAGGTGAGTTTAGGGTGGTTTTGCGGGGAAATTCATAGTTTTTGGTGTTTTTTCTTCTGATTCAGTTCTTTTTTGGGGTGTTTTTGAGGTGTTTTGGGGTTTCCGTTGGGTTTCGTTGAGTTCCTAATGGGTTTTATGGTGGTTGGGAGTGGACATTTGGATTTGGAGAACATCAGGTACGTTTAGAGTGGTTTTGGGATTGGATCCGTGCTTTTTGGGGTTTTCTTTGGTTTTGGGGGTGATCCTGTTCTTGTTTGGGGTGTTTATGACGTGTTTTGGGTTCTCCGTTGGGTTTCGTTGCGTTTTCCGTTGTCATCATGGTGGAAAAGTGTAAATTGTGGGTTTTGGAGAACATCAGGTAGGTTTAGGGGGACTTTTGGGGTGGATTCATGATATATGGGGTTTTCTTCTGTTTTTTTTTTTTTTTTTGGGGGGGGGGGGTGATCCAATTCATTTTGGGGGTGTTTTTGACGTGTTTTGGGGTCTCCATTGGGTTTCGTTGTGTTTTCCGTGGTCATCATGGTGGAAAAGGGTAAATTGTTGGTTTTGGAGAACATCAGGTAGGTTTAGGTTGGTTTTGGGATTGGATCTATGGTTTTGGGGGATTTTCTTTTGTTTTTGGGGGTGATCCCGTTCTTTTTTGGGGTGTTTTTGACGTGTTTTGGGGTCTCCGTTGGTGTTCCTTGGGTTTTCCGTGGTCATGGTGGTGGAAAATTGTAAATTGTGTGTTTTGGAGAACTTCAGATAGGTTTAGGGGAATTTTGGTTGGATTCATGGTATTTGGTCTTTTCTTCTGTTTTTTTTTGGGTGATCCTGTTCTTTTTTGGGGTGTTTATGACGTGTTTTGGGGTCTCCGTTGGGTTTTAGTTGGGTTCTTGTTGGTCATCATGGTGAAAAAGTGTAAATTGTGGCTTTTGGAGAACATCAGGTAGGTTTAGGGGGACTTTTGGGGCAGAGTCATGTTTTTTGGTGTTTTCTTCTGTTTCTTGGGGTGGTCCCGTTCTTTTTTGGGAAATTTTTGAGGTGTTTGGGGGTCTCCGTTGGGTTTTGTTGTGTACTCGTTGGTCATCGTGGCGGAAAATGGTAAATTGTGGGTTTTGGAGAACATCAGGTAGGTTTAGGGGGACTTTTGGTGTGGATCTATGGCTTTTGGGGTTTTCTTTCGTTGTTGGGGTTGAACCAGTTCTTTTTTGGGGTGTTTTTGACGTTTTTGGGGTCTCCGTTGGGTTTTGTTGGGTTCTCGTTGGTCGTTAAGCTAAATGGGAGTGGATTGTGGGTTTTGAAGAAGATCAGGTGAGTTTAGGGTGATTTGGGAGGGAAATGCATGGTTTTGTTTTTTTTTCTTCTAATCCAGTTCTTTTTTGGGGTGTTTTTGACGTGTTTTGTGGTTTCCGTTGCGTTTTGTTGAGTTCCTAATGGGTTTTATGGTGGGTGGGAGTGGATTTTGGGATTTGGAGAAGATCAGGTAGGTTTAAGGGTTTTCTTGGGGTTAAATCACGTATTTTCTTCTGATCCGGTTTGCTTTTGGGGTGTTTTTGAGGTGTTTTGGGGTTTCTGTTGCGTTTTGTTGAGTTCCTAATGGGTTTTATGGTGGTAGGGAGTGGACTTTGGGATTTGGAGAAGATCAGGTAGGTTTAGGGTGGTTTTGGGATTGGATCCATGCTTTTTGGGGATTTTCTTCCAGTTTTGGGGGTTATCCCGTTCTTTTTTGGGGTGTTTTTGACATGTTTTGATGTCTCTGTTGAGTTTTGTTGGGTTTTCTGTTGGCATCTTGGTGGAAAAGGGTAAATTGTGAGTTTTGGAGAACTTCAGGTAGGTTTAGGGGGACTTTTGGGGTGGATTCATTGTATTTGGGGTTTTCTTCTGTTTTTTGGGGTGATCCTGTTCTTTTTTGGGGTGTTTTTGACTTGTTTTGGGGTCTCCGTTGGGTTTTAGTTGGATTCTCGTTGGTCCTTAAGGGAAATGGGAGTGGATTGTGGGTTTTGAAGAAGATCAGGTGAGTTTAGGGTGGTTTTGCGGGGAAATTCATAGTTTTTGGTGTTTTTTCTTCTGATTCAGTTCTTTTTTGGGGTGTTTTTGAGGTGTTTTGGGGTCTCCGTTGGTTTTTGTTGGGTTCTTGTTGTTCATCATGGTGAAAACGGGTAAATTGTGGGTATTAGAGAACATCAGGTAGGTTTAGGGGGACTTTTGGGGTGGATCAACGGCTTTTAGGGTTTTCTTTCGGTTTTGGGGGTGATCCCGCTTTTTTTTTTTGTGGTGTTTTTGACGTGTTTTGGGGTTTCCATTGCGTTTTGTTGATTTCCTAATGTGTTTTAAGTTTGTTGGGAGTGGACTTTGGGATTTGGAGAACATCAGGTAGGTTTAGTGTGGTTTTGGGGTGGATCTATGTTTTTTTGGGGTTTTCTTTCTTTTTTAGGGGTTATCCTGTTCTTGTTTGGGGTGTTTTTGACTTGTTTTGGGGTCTCCGTTGGGTTTTAGTTGGATTCTCGTTGGTCCTTAAGGGAAATGGGAGTGGATTGTGGGTTTTGAAGAAGATCAGGTGAGTTTAGGGTGGTTTTGCGGGGAAATTCATAGTTTTTGGTGTTTTTTCTTCTGATTCAGTTCTTTTTTGGGGTGTTTTTGAGGTGTTTTGGGGTTTCCGTTGGGTTTCGTTGAGTTCCTAATGGGTTTTATGGTGGTTGGGAGTGGACATTTGGATTTGGAGAACATCAGGTACGTTTAGAGTGGTTTTGGGATTGGATCCGTGCTTTTTGGGGTTTTCTTTGGTTTTGGGGGTGATCCTGTTCTTGTTTGGGGTGTTTTTGACGTGTTTTGGGTTCTCCGTTGGGTTTCGTTGGGTTTTCCGTGGTCATCATGGTGGAAAAGTGTAAATTGTGGGTTTTGGAGAACATCAGGTAGATTTAGGGTGCTTTTGGGGTGGATCTATGGTTTTGGGGGATTTTGTTCCAGTTTTGGGGTGATCGAATTCATGGTGATCGAATTCATTTTTGGGGTGTTTCTGATGTGTTTTGGGTTCTTCGTTGGGTTTCATTGCGTTTTCCGTGGTCATCATGGTGGAAAAGGGTAAATTGTTGGTTTTGGAGAACATCAGGTAGGTTTAGGTTGGTTTTGGGATTGGATCTATGGTTTTGGGGGATTTTCTTTTGTTTTTTGGGGTGATCCCGTTCTTTTTTGGGGTGTTTTTGACGTGTTTTGGGGTCTCCGTTAGTGTTCCTTGGGTTTTCCGTGGTCATGGTGGTGGAAAATTGTAAATTGTGTGTTTTGGAGAACTTCAGGTAGGTTTAGGGGAATTTTGGGGTGGATTCATGGTATTTGGTCTTTTCTTCTGTTTTTTTTTGGGTGATCTGTTCTTTTTTGGGGTGTTTATGACGTGTTTTGGGGTCTCCGTTGGGTTTTCGTTTGGTTCATGTTGGTCATCATGGTGAAAATTGTAAATTTTTGGGGGGGGGAATTTTCTTCCAGTTTTGGGGGTGATCCCGTTCTTTTTGGGGTGTTTTTTGACATGTTTTGGGGTCTCTGTTGGGGTTTTGTTGGGTTCTTGTTTTTCATCATGTTGGAAAAGTTTAACTTGCGTGTTTTGGAGAACATCAGGTAGGTTTAGTGTCGTTTTGGGGTGGATCTATGTTTTTTGGGGATTTTCTTCCAGTTTTGGGGGTGATTCCGTTCTTGTTTGGGGTGTTTTTGACTTGTTTTGGGGTCTCCGTTGGGTTTTAGTTGGATTTCTCGTTGGTCCTTAAGGGAAATGGGAGTGGATTGTGGGTTTGAAGAAGATCAGGTGAGTTTAGGGTGGTTTTGCGGGGAAATTCATAGTTTTTGGTGTTTTTTCTTCTGATTCAGTTCTTTTTTGGGGTGTTTTTGACGTGTTTTGGGGTCTCCGTGGGTTTTTGTTGGGGTTCTTGTTGTTCATCATGGTGAAAACGGTAAATTGTGGGTATTAGAGAACATCAGGTAGGTTTAGGGGGACTTTTGGGGTGGATCAACGGCTTTTAGGGTTTTCTTTCGGTTTTGGGGGTGATCCCGCTTTTTTTTTGTGGTGTTTTTGACGTGTTTTGGGGTTTCCGTTGCGTTTTGTTGATTTCCTAATGTGTTTTAAGTTTGTTGGGAGTGGACTTTGGGATTTGGAGAACATCAGGTAGGTTTAGTGTGGTTTTGGGGTGGATCTATTTTTTTGGGGGTTTTTCTTTCTTTTTAGGGGTTATCCTGTTCTTGTTTGGGGTGTTTTTGACTTGTTTTGGGGTCTCCGTTGGGTTTAGTTGGATTCTCGTTGGTCCTTAAGGGAAATGGGAGTGGATTGTGGGTTTTGAAGAAGATCAGGTGAGTTTAGGGTGGTTTTGCGGGGAAATTCATAGTTTTTGGTGTTTTTTCTTCTGATTCAGTTCTTTTTTGGGGTGTTTTTGGGTGTTTTGGGGTTTCCGTTGGGTTTCGTTGAGTTCCTAATGGGTTTTATGGTGGTTGGGAGTGGACATTTGGATTTGGAGAACATCAGGTACGTTTAGAGTGGTTTTGGGATTGGATCCGTGCTTTTTGGGGTTTTCTTTGGTTTTGGGGGTGATCCTGTTCTTGTTTGGGGTGTTTTTGACGTGTTTTGGGTTCTCCGTTGGGTTTCGTTGGGTTTTCCGTGGTCATCATGGTGGAAAAGTGTAAATTGTGGGTTTTGGAGAACCATCAGGTAGATTTAGGGTGTTTTTGGGGTGGATCTATGGTTTTGGGGGATTTTGTTCCAGTTTTGGGGTGATCGAATTCATTTTTGGGGTGTTTCTGATGTGTTTTGGGTTCTTCGTTGGGTTCATTGCGTTTTCCGTGGTCATCATGGTGGAAAAGGGTAAATTGTGGGTTTTGGAGAACATCAGGTAGGTTTAGGTTGGTTTTGGGATTGGATCTATGGTTTTGGGGGATTTTCTTTTGTTTTTGGGGGTGATCCCGTTCTTTTTTGGGGTGTTTTTGACGTGTTTGGGGTCTCCGTTAGTGTTCCTTGGGTTTTCCGTGGTCATGGTGGTGAAAATTGTAAATTGTGTGTTTTGGAGAACTTCAGGTAGGTTTAGGGGAATTTTGGGGTGGATTCATGGTATTTGGTCTTTTCTTCTGTTTTTTTTTGGGTGATCCTGTTCTTTTTTGGGGTGTTTATGACGTGTTTTGGGGTCTCCGTTGGGTTTTCGTTTGGTTCATGTTGGTCATCATGGTGAAAATTGTAAATTTTGGGGGGGGAATTTTCTTCCAGTTTTGGGGTGATCCCGTTCTTTTTTGGGGTGTTTTTGACATGTTTTGGGGTCTCTGTTGGGTTTTGTTGGGTTCTTGTTTTTCATCATGTTGGAAAAGTTTAACTTGCGTGTTTTGGAGAACATCAGGTAGGTTTAGTGTGGTTTTGGGGTGGATCTATGTTTTTTGGGGGATTTTCTTCCAGTTTTGGGGGTGATTCCGTTCTTGTTTGGGGTGTTTTTGACTTGTTTTGGGGTCTCCGTTGGGTTTTAGTTGGATTCTCGTTGGTCCTTAAGGGAAATGGGAGTGGATTGTGGGTTTTGAAGAAGATCAGGTGAGTTTAGGGTGGTTTTGCGGGGAAATTCATAGTTTTTGGTGTTTTTTTCTTCTGATTCAGTTCTTTTTTGGGGTGTTTTTGAGGTGTTTTGGGGTTTCGTTGGGTTTCGTTGAGTTCCTAATGGGTTTTATGGTGGTTGGGAGTGGACATTTGGATTTGGAGAACATCAGGTACGTTTAGAGTGGTTTTGGGATTGGATCCGTGCTTTTTGGGGTTTTCTTTGGTTTTGGGGGTGATCCTGTTCTTGTTTGGGGTGTTTTTGACGTGTTTTTGGTTCTCCGTTGGGTTTCGTTGGGTTTTCCGTGGTCATCATGGTGGAAAAGTGTAAATTGTGGGTTTTGGAGAACATCAGGTAGATTTAGGGTGCTTTTGGGGTGGATCTATGGTTTTGGGGGATTTTGTTCCAGTTTTGGGGTGATCGAATTCATTTTTGGGGTGTTTCTGATGTGTTTTGGGTTCTTCGTTGGGTTTCATTGCGTTTTCCGTGTCATCATGGTGGAAAAGGGTAAATTGTTGGTTTTGGAGAACATCAGGTAGGTTTAGGTTGGTTTTGGGATTGGATCTATGGTTTTGGGGGATTTTCTTTTGTTTTTGGGGGTGATCCCGTTCTTTTTTGGGGTGTTTTTGACGTGTTTTGGGGTCTCCGTTAGTGTTCCTTGGGTTTTCCGTGGTCATGGTGGTGGAAAATTGTAAATTGTGTGTTTTGGAGAACTTCAGGTAGGTTTAGGGGAATTTTGGGGTGGATTCATGGTATTTGGTCTTTTCTTCTGTTTTTTTTGGGTGATCCTGTTCTTTTTTGGGGGTGTTTATGACGTGTTTTGGGGTCTCCGTTGGGTTTTCGTTTGGTTCATGTTGGTCATCATGGTGAAAATTGTAAATTTTTGGGGGGGGGAATTTTCTTCCAGTTTTGGGGGTGATCCCGTTCTTTTTTGGGGTGTTTTTGACATGTTTTGGGGTCTCTGTTGGGTTTTGTTGGGTTCTTGTTTTTCATCATGTTGGAAAAGTTTAACTTGCGTGTTTTGGAGAACATCAGGTAGGTTTAGTGTGGTTTTGGGGTGGATCTATGTTTTTTGGGGATTTTCTTCCAGTTTTGGGGGTGATTCCGTTCTTGTTTGGGGTGTTTTTGACTTGTTTTGGGGTCTCCGTTGGGTTTTAGTTGGATTCTCGTTGGTCCTAAGGGAAATGGGAGTGGATTGTGGGTTTTGAAGAAGATCAGGTGAGTTTAGGGTGGTTTTGCGGGGAAATTCATAGTTTTTGGTGTTTTTTCTTCTGATTCAGTTCTTTTTTGGGGTGTTTTTGAGGTGTTTTGGGGTCTCCGTTGGTTTTTGTTGGGTTCTTGTTGTTCATCATGGTGAAAACGGGTAAATTGTGGGTATTAGAGAACATCAGGTAG
This sequence comes from Aythya ferina, assembly GCF_964211825.1. NCBI lineage: Eukaryota > Metazoa > Chordata > Aves > Anseriformes > Anatidae > Aythya > Aythya ferina. The sequence continues at coordinate 40,089 of NW_028181257.1, read as the reverse complement.
GTTTAGGGGGACTTTTGGGGTGGATCAACGGCTTTTAGGGTTTTCTTTCGGTTTTGGGGGTGATCCCGCTTTTTTTTTGTGTGTTTTTGACGTGTTTTGGGGTTTCCGTTGCGTTTTGTTGATTTCCTAATGTGTTTTAAGTTTGTTGGGAGTGGACTTTGGGATTTGGAGAACATCAGGTAGGTTTAGTGTGGTTTTGGGGTGGATCTATTTTTTTGGGGTTTTCTTTCTTTTTTAGGGTTATCCTGTTCTTGTTTGGGGTGTTTTTGACTTGTTTTGGGGTCTCCGTTGGGTTTTAGTTGGATTCTCGTTGGTCCTTAAGGGAAATGGGAGTGGATTGTGGGTTTTGAAGAAGATCAGGTGAGTTTAGGGTGGTTTTGCGGGGAAATTCATAGTTTTTGGTGTTTTTTCTTCTGATTCAGTTCTTTTTTGGGGTGTTTTTGAGGTGTTTTGGGGTTTCCGTTGGGTTTCGTTGAGTTCCTAATGGGTTTTATGGTGGTTGGGAGTGGACATTTGGATTTGGAGAACATCAGGTACGTTTAGAGTGGTTTTGGGATTGGATCCGTGCTTTTTGGGGTTTCTTTGGTTTTGGGGGTGATCCTGTTCTTGTTTGGGGTGTTTTTTGACGTGTTTTGGGTTCTCCGTTGGGTTTCGTTGGGTTTTCCGTGGTCATCATGGTGGAAAAGTGTAAATTGTGGGTTTTGGAGAACATCAGGTAGATTTAGGGTGTTTTTGGGGTGGATCTATGGTTTTGGGGGATTTTGTTCCAGTTTTGGGGTGATCGAATTCATTTTTGGGGTGTTTCTGATGTGTTTTGGGTTCTTCGTTGGGTTTCATTGCGTTTTCCGTGGTCATCATGGTGGAAAAGGGTAAATTGTTGGTTTTGGAGAACATCAGGTAGGTTTAGGTTGGTTTTGGGATTGGATCTATGGTTTTGGGGGATTTTCTTTTGTTTTTGGGGGTGATCCCGTTCTTTTTTGGGGTGTTTTTGACGTGTTTTGGGGTCTCCGTTAGTGTTCCTTGGGTTTTCCGTGGTCATGGTGGTGGAAAATTGTAAATTGTGTGTTTTGGAGAACTTCAGATAGGTTTAGGGGAATTTTGGGGTGGATTCATGGTATTTGGTCTTTTCTTCTGTTTTTTTTTGGGTGATCCTGTTCTTTTTTGGGGTGTTTATGACGTGTTTTGGGGTCTCCGTTGGGTTTTCGTTTGGTTCATGTTGGTCATCATGGTGAAATTGTAAATTTTTGGGGGGGGGAATTTTCTTCCAGTTTTGGGGGTGATCCCGTTCTTTTTTGGGGTGTTTTTGACATGTTTTGGGGTCTCTGTTGGGTTTTGTTGGGTTCTTGTTTTTCATCATGTTGGAAAAGTTTAACTTGCGTGTTTTGGAGAACATCAGGTAGGTTTAGTGTGGTTTTGGGGTGGATCTATGTTTTTTGGGGATTTTCTTCCAGTTTTGGGGGTGATTCCGTTCTTGTTTGGGGTGTTTTTGACTTGTTTTGGGGTCTCCGTTGGGTTTTAGTTGGATTCTCGTTGGTCCTTAAGGGAAATGGGAGTGGATTGTGGGTTTTGAAGAAGATCAGGTGAGTTTAGGGTGGTTTTGCGGGGAAATTCATAGTTTTTGGTGTTTTTTCTTCTGATTCAGTTCTTTTTTGGGGTGTTTTTGAGGTGTTTTGGGGTTTCCGTTGGGTTTCGTTGAGTTCCTAATGGGTTTTATGGTGGTTGGGAGTGGACATTTGGATTTGGAGAACATCAGGTACGTTTAGAGTGGTTTTGGGATTGGATCCGTGCTTTTTGGGGTTTTCTTTGGTTTTGGGGGTGATCCTGTTCTTGTTTGGGGTGTTTTTGACGTGTTTTGGGTTCTCCGTTGGGTTCGTTGGGTTTTCCGTGGTCATCATGGTGGAAAAGTGTAAATTGTGGGTTTTGGAGAACATCAGGTAGGTTTAGGTTGGTTTTGGGATTGGATCTATGGTTTTGGGGGATTTTCTTTTGTTTTTGGGGGTGATCCCGTTCTTTTTTGGGGTGTTTTTGACGTGTTTTGGGGTCTCCGTTAGTGTTCCTTGGGTTTTCCGTGGTCATGGTGGTGGAAAATTGTAAATTGTGTGTTTTGGAGAACTTCAGGTAGGTTTAGGGGAATTTTGGGGTGGATTCATGGTATTTGGTCTTTTCTTCTGTTTTTTTTGGGTGATCCTGTTCTTTTTTGGGGTGTTTATGACGTGTTTTGGGGTCTCCGTTGGGTTTTCGTTTGGTTCATGTTGGTCATCATGGTGAAAATTGTAAATTTTTGGGGGGGGGAATTTTCTTCCAGTTTTGGGGGTGATCCCGTTCTTTTTTGGGGTGTTTTTGACATGTTTTGGGGTCTCTGTTGGGTTTTGTTGGGTTCTTGTTTTTCATCATGTTGGAAAGTTTAACTTGCGTGTTTTGGAGAACATCAGGTAGGTTTAGTGTGGTTTTGGGGTGGATCTATGTTTTTTGGGGATTTTCTTCCAGTTTTGGGGGTGATTCCGTTCTTGTTTGGGGTGTTTTTGACTTGTTTTGGGGTCTCCGTTTGGTTTTAGTTGGATTCTCGTTGGTCCTTAAGGGAAATGGGAGTGGATTGTGGGGTTTTGAAGAAGATCAGGTGAGTTTAGGGTGGTTTTGCAGGAAATTCATAGTTTTTGGTGTTTTTTCTTCTGATTCAGTTCTTTTTTGGGGTGTTTTTGACCTGTTTTGGGGTCTCCGTTGGGTTTTAGTTGGATTCTCGTTGGTCCTTAAGGGAAATGGGAGTGGATTGTGGTTTTGAAGAAGATCAGGTGAGTTTAGGGTGGTTTTGCGGGGAAATTCATAGTTTTTGGTGTTTTTTCTTCTGATTAAGTTCTTTTTTGGGGTGTTTTTGAGGTGTTTTGGGGTTTCCGTTGGGTTTCGTTGAGTTCCTAATGGGTTTTATGGTGGTTGGGAGTGGACATTTGGATTTGGAGAACATCAGGTACGTTTAGAGTGGTTTTGGGATTGGATCCGTGGTTTTTGGGGTTTTCTTTGGTTTTGGGGGTGATCCTGTTCTTGTTTGGGGTGTTTTTGACGTGTTTTGGGTTCTCCGTTGGGTTTCGTTGCGTTTTCCGTTGTCATCATGGTGGAAAAGTGTAAATTGTGGGTTTTGGAGAACATCAGGTAGGTTTAGGGGGACTTTGGGGTGGATTCATGATATATGGGGTTTTCTTCTGTTTTTTTTTTTTTTTTTTTTGGGGGGGGTGTGATCCAATTCATTTTGGGGGTGTTTTTGACGTGTTTTTGGGGTCTCCATTGGGTTTCGTTGTGTTTTCCGTGGTCATCATGGTGGAAAAGGGTAAATTGTTGGTTTTGGAGAACATCAGGTAGGTTTAGGTTGGTTTTGGGATTGGATCTATGGTTTTGGGGGATTTTCTTTTGTTTTTGGGGGTGATCCCGTTCTTTTTTGGGGTGTTTTTGACGTGTTTTGGGGTCTCCGTTGGTGTTCCTTGGGTTTTCCGTGGTCATGGTGGTGGAAAATTGTAAATTGTGTGTTTTGGAGAACTTCAGATAGGTTAGGGGAATTTTGGTTGGATTCATGGTATTTGGTCTTTTCTTCTGTTTTTTTTTTTGGGTGATCCTGTTCTTTTTTGGGGTGTTTATGACGTGTTTTGGGGTCTCCGTTGGGTTTTAGTTGGGTTCTTGTTGGTCATCATGGTGAAAAAGTGTAAATTGTGGGTTTTGGAGAACATCAGGTAGGTTTAGGGGGACTTTTGGGGCAGAGTCATGTTTTTTGGTGTTTTCTTCTGTTTCTTGGGGTGGTCCCGTTCTTTTTTGGGAAATTTTTGAGGTGTTTGGGGGTCTCCGTTGGGTTTTGTTGTGTACTCGTTGGTCATCGTGGCGGAAAATGGTAAATTGTGGGTTTTGGAGAACATCAGGTAGGTTTAGGGGGACTTTTGGTGTGGATCTATGGCTTTTGGGGTTTCTTTCGTTGTTGGGGTTGAACCAGTTCTTTTTTGGGGTGTTTTTGACGTTTTTGGGGTCTCCGTTGGGTTTTGTTGGGTTCTCGTTGGTCGTTAAGCTAAATGGGAGTGGATTGTGGGTTTTGAAGAAGATCAGGTGAGTTTAGGGTGATTTGGGAGGGAAATGCATGGTTTTGTATTTTTTTCTTCTAATCCAGTTCTTTTTTGGGGTGTTTTTGACGTGTTTTGTGGTTTCCATTGCATTTTGTTGAGTTCCTAATGGGTTTCATGGTGGGTGGGAGTGGATTTTGGGATTTGGAGAAGATCAGGTAGGTTTAAGGGTTTTCTTGGGGTTAAATCACGTATTTTCTTCTGATCCGGTTTGCTTTTGGGGTGTTTTTGAGGTGTTTTGGGGTTTCTGTTGCGTTTTGTTGAGTTCCTAATGGGTTTTATGGTGGTAGGGAGTGGACTTTGGGATTTGGAGAAGATCAGGTAGGTTTAGGGTGGTTTTGGGATTGGATCCATGCTTTTTGGGGATTTTCTTCCAGTTTTGGGGGTTATCCCGTTTTTTTTTGGGGTGTTTTTGACATGTTTTGATGTCTCTGTTGAGTTTTGTTGGGTTTTCTGTTGGCATCTTGGAAGAAAAGGGTAAATTGTGGGTTTTGGAGAACTTCAGGTAGGTTTAGGGGGACTTTTGGGGTGGATTCATGGTATTTGGGGTTTTCTTCTGTTTTTTGGGGTGATCCTGTTCTTTTTTGGGGTGTTTTTGACTTGTTTTGGGGTCTCCGTTGGGTTTTAGTTGGATTCTCGTTGGTCCTTAAGGGAAATGGGAGTGGATTGTGGGTTTTGAAGAAGATCAGGTGAGTTTAGGGTGGTTTTGCGGGGAAATTCATAGTTTTTGTCGTTTTTTCTTCTGATTCAGTTCTTTTTTGGGGTGTTTTTGACGTGTTTTGGGGTCTCCGTTGGTTTTTGTTGGGTTCTTGTTGTTCATCATGGTGAAAACGGGTAAATTATGGGTATTAGAGAACATCAGGTAGGTTTAGGGGGACTTTTGGGGTGGATCAACGGCTTTTAGGGTTTTCTTTCGGTTTTGGGGGTGATCCCGCTTTTTTTTTTTGTGGTGTTTTTGACGTGTTTTGGGGTTTCCGTTGCGTTTTGTTGATTTCCTAATGTGTTTTAAGTTTGTTGGGAGTGGACTTTGGGATTTGGAGAACATCAGGTAGGTTTAGTGTGGTTTTGGGGTGGATCTATGTTTTTTTGGGGTTTTCTTTCTTTTTTAGGGGTTATCCTGTTCTTGTTTGGGGTGTTTTTGACTTGTTTTGGGGTCTCCGTTGGGTTTTAGTTGGATTCTCGTTGGTCCTTAAGGGAAATGGGAGTGGATTGTGGGTTTTGAAGAAGATCAGGTGAGTTTAGGGTGGTTTTGCGGGGAAATTCATAGTTTTTGGTGTTTTTTCTTCTGATTCAGTTCTTTTTTGGGGTGTTTTTGAGGTGTTTTGGGGTTTCCGTTGGGTTTCGTTGAGTTCCTAATGGGTTTTATGGTGGTTAGGAGTGGACATTTGGATTTGGAGAACATCAGGTACGTTTAGAGTGGTTTTGGGATTGGATCCGTGCTTTTGGGGGTTTTCTTTGGTTTTGGGGGTGATCCTGTTCTTGTTTGGGGTGTTTATGACGTGTTTTGGGTTCTCCGTTGGGTTTCGTTGGGTTTTCCGTGGTCATCATGGTGGAAAAGTGTAAATTGTGGGTTTTGGAGAACATCAGGTAGGTTTAGGGGGACTTTTGGGGTGGATTCATGATATATGGGGTTTTCTTCTGTTTTTTTTTTTTTTTTTTTGGGGGGGGGGTGATCCAATTCATTTTGGGGGTGTTTTTGACGTGTTTTGGGGTCTCCATTGGGTTTCGTTGTGTTTTCCGTGGTCATCATGGTGGAAAAGGGTAAATTGTTGGTTTTGGAGAACATCAGGTAGGTTTAGAGTGGTTTTGGGATTGGATCCGTGCTTTTTGGGGTTTTCTTTGGTTTTGGGGGTGATCCTGTTCTTGTTTGGGGTGTTTTTGACGTGTTTTGGGTTCTCCGTTGGGTTTTGTTGGGTTTTCCGTGGTCATCATGGTGGAAAAGTGTAAATTGTGGGTTTTGGAGAACATCAGGTAGATTTAGGGTGTTTTTGGGGTGGATCTATGGTTTTGGGGGATTTTCTTTTGTTTTTGGGGGTGATCCCGTTCTTTTTTGGGGTGTTTTTGACGTGTTTTGGGGTCTCCGTTGGTGTTCCTTGGGTTTTCCGTGGTCATGGTGGTGGAAAATTGTAAATTGTGTGTTTTGGAGAACTTCAGGTAGGTTTAGGGGAATTTTGGGGTGGATTCATGGTATTTGGTCTTTTCTTCTGTTTTTTTTTGGGTGATCCTGTTCTTTTTTGGGGTGTTTATGACGTGTTTTGGGGTCTCCGTTGGGTTTTAGTTGGGTTCTTGTTGGTCATCATGGTGAAAAAGTGTAAATTGTGGGTTTTGGAGAACATCAGGTAGGTTTAGGGGGACTTTTGGGGCAGAGTCATGTTTTTTGGTGTTTTCTTCTGTTTCTTGGGGTGGTCCCGTTCTTTTTTGGGAAATTTTTGAGGTGTTTGGGGGTCTCCGTTGGGTTTTGTTGTGTACTCGTTGGTCATCGTGGCGGAAAATGGTAAATTGTGGGTTTTGGAGAACATCAGGTAGGTTTAGGGGGACTTTTGGTGTGGATCTATGGCTTTTGGGGTTTTCTTTCGTTGTTGGGGTTGAACCAGTTCTTTTTTGGGGTGTTTTTGACGTTTTTGGGGTCTCCGTTGGGTTTTGTTGGGTTCTCGTTGGTCGTTAAGCTAAATGGGAGTGGATTGTGGGTTTTGAAGAAGATCAGGTGAGTTTAGGGTGATTTGGGAGGGAAATGCATAGTTTTGTTTTTTTTTTTCTTCTGATCCAGTTCTTTTTTGGGGTGTTTTTGACGTGTTTTGTGGTTTCCGTTGCGTTTTGTTGAGTTCCTAATGGGTTTTATGGTGGGTGGGAGTGGATTTTGGGATTTGGAGAAGATCAGGTAGGTTTAAGGGTTTTCTTGGGGTTAAATCACGTATTTTCTTCTGATCCGGTTTGCTTTTGGGGTGTTTTTGAGGTGTTTTGGGGTTTCTGTTGCGTTTTGTTGAGTTCCTAATGGGTTTTATGGTGGTAGGGAGTGGACTTTGGGATTTGGAGAAGATCAGGTAGGTTTAGGGTGGTTTTGGGATTGGATCCATGCTTTTTGGGGATTTTCTTCCAGTTTTGGGGGTTATCCCGTTCTTTTTTGGGGTGTTTTGACATGTTTTGATGTCTCTGTTGAGTTTTGTTGGGTTTTCTGTTGGCATCTTGGTGGAAAAGGGTAAATTGTGGGTTTTGGAGAACTTCAGGTAGGTTTAGGGGGACTTTTGGGGTGGATTCATGGTATTTGGGGTTTTCTTCTGTTTTTTTGGGGTGATCCTGTTCTTTTTTGGGGTGTTTTTGACGTGTTTTGGGGGTTGTCCGTTGGGTTTTGTTGGGTTCTCGTTGGTCATCATTGTGAAAAAGGGTAAATTGTGAGTTTTGGAGAACATCAGGTAGGCTTAGGGGGACTTTTGGGGTGGATCTATGGCATTTGGGTTTTTCTTCTGTTTTTGGGGGAGATCCTGTTCTTTTTTGTTCATTTTTTGTGTTTTTTTTTTTTTTTTTTTTTTTTTGGCACGTTTTTTGTCTCCATTGGGTTTCGTTGGGTTTTCCATGGTCATCATGGTGGAAAAGGGTAAATTTGTGGGTTTTGGAGAACATCAGGTAGGTTTAGGCTGGTTTTAGGGATTGGATCTGTGCTTTTTTGGGGATTTTCTTCCAGTTTATGGGTGATCCCTTTCTTTTTTGGGGTGTTTTTGACGTGTTTTGGTGTCTCCTTTTGGGTTTTGTTGGGTTCTTGTTTTTCATCCTGTTGGAAAAGTTTAACTTGCGTGTTTTGGAGAACATCAGGTAGGTTTAGTGTGGTTTTGGGGTGGATCTATTGTTTTTTGGGGATTTTCTTCCAGTTTTGGGGGTGATTCCGTTCTTGTTTGGGGTGTTTTGACTTGTTTTGGGGTCTCCGTTGGGTTTTAGTTGGATTCTCGTTGGTCCTTAAGGGAAATGGGAGTGGATTGTGGGTTTTGAAGAAGATCAGGTGAGTTTAGGGTGGTTTTGCGGGGAAATTCATAGTTTTTGGTGTTTTTTCTTCTGATTCAGTTCTTTTTTGGGGTGTTTTTGACGTGTTTTGGGGTCTCCGTTGTTTTTTGTTGGGTTCTTGTTGTTCATCATGGTGAAAACGGGTAATTGTGGTTATTGGAGAACATCCGGTAGGTTTAGGGGGACTTTTGGGGTGGATCAACGGCTTTTAGGGTTTTCTTTCGGTTTTGGGGGTGATCCCGCTTTTTTTTTTTTTTGGTGTTTTGACGTGTTTTGGGGTTTCCGTTGCGTTTGTTGATTTCCTAATGTGTTTTAAGTTTGTTGGGAGTGGACTTTGGGATTTGGAGAACATCAGGTAGGTTTAGTGTGGTTTTGGGGTGGATCTATTTTTTTGGGGGTTTTCTTTCTTTTTTAGGGGTTATCCTGTTCTTGTTTGGGGTGTTTTTGACTTGTTTTGGGTCTCCGTTGGGTTTTAGTTGGATTCTCGTTGGTCCTTAAGGGAAATGGGAGTGGATTGTGGGTTTTGAAGAAGATCAGGTGAGTTTAGGGTGGTTTTGCGGGGAAATTCATAGTTTTTGGTGTTTTTTCTTCTGATTCAGTTCTTTTTTGGGGTGTTTTTGACGTGTTTTGGGGTTTCCGTTGGGTTTCGTTGAGTTCCTAATGGGTTTTATGGTGGTTGGGAGTGGACATTTGGATTTGGAGAACATCAGGTACGTTTAGAGTGGTTTTGGGATTGGATCCGTGCTTTTTGGGGTTTTCTTTGGTTTTGGGGGTGATCCTGTTCTTGTTTGGGGTGTTTTTGACGTGTTTTGGGTTCTCCGTTGGGTTTCGTTGGGTTTTCCGTTGTCATCATGGTGGAAAAGTGTAAATTGTGGGTTTTGGAGAACATCAGGTAGGTTTATGAGGACTTTTGGGGCAGATCATGGTTTTTAGGGTTTTCTTCTGTTTTTTCTAGTGATCCAGTGTGTTTCTCGGCGTGTTTCTGACGTGTTTTGGGTTCTTCGTTGGGTTTCGTTGGGTTTTCCGTTGTCATCATGGTGGAAAAGTGTAAATTGTGGTTTTGGAGAACATCAGGTAGGTTTAGGGTGTTTTTGGGGTGGTCTATGGTTTTGGGGGATTTTGTTCCAGTTTTGTGGGTGATCGAATTCATTTTTGGGGTGTTTCTGCCGTGTTTTGGGTTCTTCGTTGGGTTTCGTTGGGTTTTCCGTTGTCATCATGGTGGAAAAGTGTAAATTGTGGGGTTTTGGAGAACATCAGGTAGGTTTAGGGGGACTTTTGGGGTGGATTCATGATATATGGGGTTTTCTTCCTGTTTTTTTTTTTTTGGGGGGGGGGTGATCCAATTTATTTTGGGAATGTTTTTGACGTGTTTTGGGGTCTCCATTGGGTTTCGTTGCGTTTTCCGTGGTCATCATGGTGGAAAAGGGTAAATTGTTGGTTTTGGAGAACATCAGGTAGGTTTAGGGTGGTTTTGGGGATTGGATCCGTGCTTTTTGGGGATTTTCTTCCAGTTTATGGGTGATCCCTTTATTTTTGGGGTGTTTCTTGACGTGTTTTGGTGTCTCGTTTTGGGGTTTTCGTTTGGTTCATGTTGGTCATCCTGGTGAAAAAGTGTAAATTGTGGGTTTTGGAGAACATCAGGTAGGTTTAGGGGGACTTTTGGTGTGGATCTATGGCTTTTGGGGTTTTCTTTCGTTTTTAGGGTTTATCCCGTTCTTGTTTTGGTGTTTTTGACTTCTTTTGGGGTCTCCGTTGGGTTTCGTTGGGTTTTCCATGGTCATCATGTTGGAAAATTGTAAATTGTGGGTTTTGGAGATCATCAGGTAGGTTTAGGGTGGTTTTGGGGTGGATCTATGATTTTGAAGGATTTTCTTCCAATTTTGGGGGTGATCCCTTTCTTTTTTTTTTTTTTTTTTTTTTTTTTTTTTTTTTTTTTTGACGTGTTTTGTGGTCTCCGTTGGGTTTCGTTGGGTTTTCCATGGTCATCAATGTGGAAAAGTGTAAATTGTGGGTTTTGGAGAACTTCAGGTTGGTTTAGGGGGATTTTTGGTGTGGATCTATGTCTTTTGGGGTTTTCTTTCGTTGTTTGGGTTGAACCAGTTCTTTTTTGGGGTGTTTTTGACGTTTTTGGGGTCTCCGTTGGGTTTTGTTGGGTTCTCGTTGGTCGTTAAGCTAAATGGGAGTGGATTGTGGGTTTTGAAGAAGATCAGGTGAGTTTAGGGTGATTTGGGAGGGAAATGCATAGTTGTGTTTTTTTTTTTTTCTTCTGATCCAGTTCTTTTTTGGGTGTTTTTGACGTGTTTTGGGGTTTCCGTTGCGTTTTGTTGAGTTCCTAATGGGTTTTATGGTGGTTGGGAGTGGACATTTGGATTTGGAGAACATCAGGTACGTTTAGAGTGGTTTTGGGATTGGATCCGTGCTTTTTGGGGTTTTCTTTGGTTTTGGGGGTGATCCTGTTCTTGTTTGGGGTGTTTTTGACGTGTTTTGGGTTCTCCGTTGGGTTTCGTTGGGTTTTCCCGTTGTCATCATGGTGGAAAAGTGTAAATTGTGGGTTTTGGAGAACATCAGGTAGGTTTTATGAGGACTTTTGGGGCAGATTCATGGTTTTTAGGGTTTTCTTCTGTTTTTTCTAGTGATCCAGTGTGTTTTCGGCGTGTTTCTGACGTGTTTTGGGTTCTTCGTTGGGTTTCGTTGGTTTTCCGTTGTCATCATGGTGGAAAAGTGTAAATTGTGGGTTTTGGAGAACATCAGGTAGGTTTAGGGTGTTTTTGGGGTGGATCTATGGTTTTGGGGGATTTTGTTCCAGTTTTGGGGTGATCGAATTCATTTTTGGGGTGTTTCTGCCGTGTTTTGGGTTCTTCGTTGGGTTTCGTTGGGTTTTCCGTTGTCATCATGGTGGAAAAGTGTAAATTGTGGGTTTTGGAGAACATCAGGTAGGTTTAGGGGGACTTTTGGGGTGGATTCATGATATATGGGGTTTTCTTCTGTTTTTTTTTTTTTTGGGGGGGGGGTGATCCAATTTATTTTGGGAATGTTTTTGACGTGTTTTGGGGTCTCCATTGGGTTTCGTTGCGTTTTCCGTGGTCATCATGGTGGAAAAGGGTAAATTGTTGGTTTTGGAGAACATCAGGTAGGTTTAGGTGGTTTTGGGATTGGATCCGTGCTTTTTGGGGATTTTCTTCCAGTTTATGGGTGATCCCTTTATTTTTGGGGTGTTCTTGACGTGTTTTGGTGTCTCGTTTTGGGTTTTCGTTTGGTTCATGTTGGTCATCCTGGTGAAAAAGTGTAAATTGTGGGTTTTGGAGAACATCAGGTAGGTTTAGGGGGACTTTTGGTGTGGATCTATGGCTTTTGGGGTTTTCTTTCTTTTTTAGGGTTTATCCCGTTCTTGTTTTGGGTGTTTTTGACTTCTTTTGGGGTCTCCGTTGGGTTTCGTTGGGTTTTCCATGGTCATCATGTTGGAAAATTGTAAATTGTGGGTTTTGGAGATCATCAGGTAGGTTTAGGGTGGTTTTGGGGTGGATCTATGATTTTGAAGGATTTTCTTCCAATTTTGGGGGTGATCCCTTTCTTTTTTTTTTTTTTTTTTTTTTTTTTTTTTTTTTTGACGTGTTTTGTGGTCTCCGTTGGGTTTCGTTGGGTTTTCCATGGTCATCAATGTGAAAAGTGTAAATTGTGGGTTTTGGAGAACTTCAGGTTGGTTTAGGGGGATTTTTGGTGTGGATCTATGTCTTTTGGGGTTTTCTATCGTTGTTTGGGTTGAACCAGTTCTTTTTTGGGGTGTTTTTGACGTTTTTGGGGTCTCCGTTGGGTTTTGTTGGGTTCTCGTTGGTCGTTAAGCTAAATGGGAGTGGATTGTGGGTTTTGAAGAAGATCAGTGAGTTTAGGGTGATTTGGGAGGGAAATGCATAGTTGTGTTTTTTTTTTTTTCTTCTGATCCAGTTCTTTTTTGGGGTGTTTTTGACGTGTTTTGGGGTTTCCGTTGCGTTTTGTTGAGTTCCTAATGGGTTTTATGGTGGTTGGGAGTGGACTTTGGGATTTGGAGAAGATCAGGTAGGTTTAGGGTGGTTTTGGGATTGGATCCATGCTTTTTGGGGATTTTCTTCCAGTTTTGGGGGTTATCCCGTTCTTTTTTGGGGTGTTTTTGACATGTTTTGATGTCTCTGTTGAGTTTTGTTGGGTTTTCTGTTGGCATCTTGGTGGAAAAGGGTAAATTGTGGGTTTTGGAGAACTTCAGGTAGGTTTAGGGGGACTTTTGGGGTGGATTCATGGTATTTGGGGTTTTCTTCTGTTTTTTGGGGTGATCCTGTTCTTTTTTGGGGTGTTTTTGACGTGTTTTGGGGTTGTCCGTTGGGTTTTGTTGGGTTCTCGTTGGTCATCATTGTGAAAAAGGGTAATTGTGGGTTTTGGAGAACATCAGGTAGGCTTAGGGGGGACTTTTGGGGTGGATCTATGGCATTTGGGTTTTTCTTCTGTTTTTGGGGGAGATCCTGTTCTTTTTTGTTCTTTTTTGTTTTTTTTTTTTTTTTTGGCACGTTTTTTGTCTCCATTGGGTTTCGTTGGGTTTTCCATGGTCATCATGGTGGAAAAGGGTAAATTTGTGGGTTTTGGAGAACATCAGGTAGGTTTAGGCTGGTTTTGGGATTGGATCTGTGCTTTTTGGGGATTTTCTTCCAGTTTATGGGTGATTCCTTTCTTTTTTTGGGGTGTTTTTGACGTGTTTTGGTGTCTCCTTTTGGGTTTTCGTTTGGTTCATGTTGGTCATCATGGTGAAAATTGTAAATTTTTGGGGGGGGAATTTTCTTCCAGTTTTGGGGGTGATCCCGTTCTTTTTTGGGGAGTTTTTGACATGTTTTGGGGTCTCTGTTGGGTTTTGTTGGGTTCTTGTTTTTCATCATGTTGGAAAAGTTTAACTTGCGTGTTTTGGAGAACATCAGGTAGGTTTAGTGTGGTTTTGGGGTGGATCTATGTTTTTTGGGGATTTTCTTCCAGTTTTGGGGGTGATTCCGTTCTTGTTTGGGGTGTTTTTGACTTGTTTTGGGGTCTCCGTTGGGTTTTAGTTGGATTCTCGTTGGTCCTTAAGGGAAATGGAGTGGATTGTGGGTTTTGAAGAAGATCAGGTGAGTTTAGGGTGGTTTTGCGGGGAAATTCATAGTTTTTGGTGTTTTTTCTTCTGATTCAGTTCTTTTTTGGGGTGTTTTTGACGTGTTTTGGGGTCTCCGTTGTTTTTTGTTGGGTTCTTGTTGTTCATCATGGTGAAAACGGGTAAATTGTGGTTATTGGAGAACATCCGGTAGGTTTAGGGGGACTTTTGGGGTGGATCAACGGCTTTTAGGGTTTTCTTTCGGTTTTGGGGGTGATCCCGCTTTTTTTTTTTTTTGGTGTTTTTGACGTGTTTTGGGGTTTCCGTTGCGTTTTGTTGATTTCCTAATGTGTTTTAAGTTTGTTGGGAGTGGACTTTGGGATTTGGAGAACATCAGGTAGGTTTAGTGTGGTTTTGGGGTGGATCTATGTTTTTTTGGGGTTTTCTTTCTTTTTTAGGGGTTATCCTGTTCTTGTTTGGGGTGTTTTTGACTTGTTTTGGGGTCTCCGTTGGGTTTTAGTTGGATTCTCGTTGGTCCTTAAGGGAAATGGGAGTGGATTGTGGGTTTTGAAGAAGATCAGGTGAGTTTAGGGTGGTTTTGCGGGGAAATTCATAGTTTTTGGTGTTTTTTCTTCTGATTCAGTTCTTTTTTGGGGTGTTTTTGAGGTGTTTTGGGGTTTCCGTTGGGTTTCGTTGAGTTCCTAATGGGTTTTATGGTGGTTGGGAGTGGACATTTGGATTTGGAGAACATCAGGTACGTTTAGAGTGGTTTTGGGATTGGATCCGTGCTTTTTGGGGTTTTCTTTGGTTTTGGGGGTGATCCTGTTCTTGTTTGGGGTGTTTTTGACGTGTTTTGGGTTCTCCGTTGGGTTTCGTTGGGTTTTCCGTGGTCATCATGGTGGAAAAGTGTAAATTGTGGGTTTTGGAGAACATCAGGTAGGTTTATGAGGACTTTTGGGGCAGATTCATGGTTTTTAGGGTTTTCTTCTGTTTTTTCTAGTGATCCAGTGTGTTTTCGGCGTGTTTCTGACGTGTTTTGGGTTCTCCGTTGGGTTTCGTTGGGTTTTCCGTTGTCATCATGGTGGAAAAGTGTAAATTGTGGGTTTTGGAGAACATCAGGTAGGTTTAGGGGGACTTTTGGGGTGGATTCATGATATATGGGGTTTTCTTCTGTTTTTTTTTTTTTTTTTGGGGGGGGGGGTGATCCAATTCATTTTGGGGGTGTTTTTGACGTGTTTTGGGGTCTCCATTGGGTTTTGTTGTGTTTTCCGTGGTCATCATGGTGGAAAAGGGTAAATTGTTGGTTTTGGAGAACATCAGGTAGGTTTAGGTTGGTTTTGGGATTGGATCTATGGTTTTGGGGGATTTTCTTTTGTTTTTGGGGGTGATCCCGTTCTTTTTTGGGGTGTTTTTGACGTGTTTTGGGGTCTCCGTTGGTGTTCCTTGGGTTTTCCGTGGTCATGGTGGTGGAAAATTGTAAATTGTGTGTTTTGGAGAACTTCAGATAGGTTTAGGGGAATTTTGGTTGGATTCATGGTATTTGGTCTTTTCTTCTGTTTTTTTTTTTGGGTGATCCTGTTCTTTTTTGGGGTGTTTATGACGTGTTTTGGGGTCTCCGTTGGGTTTTAGTTGGGTTCTTGTTGGTCATCATGGTGAAAAAGTGTAAATTGTGGGTTTTGGAGAACATCAGGTAGGTTTAGGGGGACTTTTGGGGCAGAGTCATGTTTTTTGGTGTTTTCTTCTGTTTCTTGGGGTGGTCCCGTTCTTTTTTGGGAAATTTTTGAGGTGTTTGGGGGTCTCCGTTGGGTTTTGTTGTGTACTCGTTGGTCATCGTGGCGGAAAATGGTAAATTGTGGGTTTTGGAGAACATCAGGTAGGTTTAGGGGGACTTTTGGTGTGGATCTATGGCTTTTGGGGTTTTTCTTTCGTTGTTGGGGTTGAACCAGTTCTTTTTTGGGGTGTTTTTGACGTTTTTGGGGTCTCCGTTGGGTTTTGTTGGGTTCTCGTTGGTCGTTAAGCTAAATGGGAGTGGATTGTGGGTTTTGAAGAAGATCAGGTGAGTTTAGGGTGATTTGGGAGGGAAATGCATGGTTTTGTATTTTTTTCTTCTAATCCAGTTCTTTTTTGGGGTGTTTTTGACGTGTTTTGGGGTTTCCATTGCATTTTGTTGAGTTCCTAATGGGTTTTATGGTGGGTGGGAGTGGATTTTGGGATTTGGAGAAGATCAGGTAGGTTTAAGGGTTTTCTTGGGGTTAAATCACGTATTTTCTTCTGATCCGGTTTGCTTTTGGGGTGTTTTTGAGGTGTTTTGGGGTTTCTGTTGCGTTTTGTTGAGTTCCTAATGGGTTTTATGGTGGTAGGGAGTGGACTTTGGGATTTGGAGAAGATCAGGTAGGTTTAGGGTGGTTTTGGGATTGGATCCATGCTTTTTGGGGATTTTCTTCCAGTTTTGGGGGTTATCCCGTTTTTTTTGGGGGTGTTTTTGACATGTTTTGATGTCTCTGTTGAGTTTTGTTGGGTTTTCTGTTGGCATCTTGGAAGAAAAGGGTAAATTGTGGGTTTTGGAGAACTTCAGGTAGGTTTAGGGGGACTTTTGGGGTGGATTCATTGTATTTGGGGTTTTCTTCTGTTTTTTTGGGGTGATCCTGTTCTTTTTTGGGGTGTTTTTGACTTGTTTTGGGGTCTCCGTTGGGTTTTAGTTGATTCTCGTTGGTCCTTAAGGGAAATGGGAGTGGATTGTGGGTTTTGAAGAAGATCAGGTGAGTTTAGGGTGGTTTTGCGGGGAAATTCATAGTTTTTGGTGTTTTTTCTTCTGATTCAGTTCTTTTTTGGGGTGTTTTTGACGTGTTTTGGGGTCTCCGTTGGTTTTTGTTGGGTTCTTGTTGTTCATCATGGTGAAAACGGGTAAATTGTGGGTATTAGAGAACATCAGGTAGGTTTAGGGGGACTTTTGGGGTGGATCTATGTTTTTTGGGGATTTTCTTCCAGTTTTGGGGGTGATTCCGTTCTTGTTTGGGGTGTTTTTGACTTGTTTTGGGGTCTCCGTTGGGTTTTAGTTGGATTCTCGTTGGTCCTTAAGGGAAATGGGAGTGGATTGTGGGTTTTGAAGAAGATCAGGTGAGTTTAGGGTGGTTTTGCGGGGAAATTCATAGTTTTTGGTGTTTTTTCTTCTGATTCAGTTCTTTTTTGGGGTGTTTTTGACGTGTTTTGGGGTCTCCGTTGGTTTTTGTTGGGTTCTTGTTGTTCATCATTGTGAAAACGGGTAAATTGTGGGTATTAGAGAACATCCGGTAGGTTTAGGGGGACTTTTGGGGTGGATCAACGGCTTTTAGGGTTTTCTTTCGGTTTTGGGGGTGATCCCGCTTTTTTTTTTTGTGGTGTTTTTGACGTGTTTTGGGGTTTCCGTTGCGTTTTGTTGATTTCCTAATGTGTTTTAAGTTTGTTGGGAGTGGACTTTGGGATTTGGAGAACATCAGGTAGGTTTAGTGTGGTTTTGGGGTGGATCTATGTTTTTTTGGGGTTTTCTTTCTTTTTTAGGGGTTATCCTGTTCTTGTTTGGGGTGTTTTTGACTTGTTTTGGGGTCTCCGTTGGGTTTTAGTTGGATTCTCGTTGGTCCTTAAGGGAAATGGGAGTGGATTGTGGGTTTTGAAGAAGATCAGGTGAGTTTAGGGTGGTTTTGCGGGGAAATTCATAGTTTTTGGTGTTTTTTCTTCTGATTCAGTTCTTTTTTGGGGTGTTTTTGAGGTGTTTTGGGGTTTCCGTTGGGTTTCGTTGAGTTCCTAATGGGTTTTATGGTGGTTGGGAGTGGACATTTGGATTTGGAGAACATCAGGTACGTTTAGAGTGGTTTTGGGATTGGATCCGTGCTTTTTGGGGTTTTCTTTGGTTTTGGGGGTGATCCTGTTCTTGTTTGGGGTGTTTTTGACGTGTTTTGGGTTCTCCGTTGGGTTTCGTTGGGTTTTCCGTGGTCATCATGGTGGAAAAGTGTAAATTGTGGGTTTTGGAGAACATCAGGTAGGTTTATGAGGACTTTTGGGGCAGATTCATGGTTTTTAGGGTTTTCTTCTGTTTTTTCTAGTGATCCAGTGTGTTTTCGGCGTGTTTCTGACGTGTTTTGGGTTCTTCGTTGGGTTTCGTTGGGGTTTCCGTTGTCATCATGGTGGAAAAGTGTAAATTGTGGGTTTTGGAGAACATCAGGTAGATTTAGGGTGTTTTGGGGGTGGATCTATGGTTTTGGGGGATTTTGTTCCAGTTTTGGGGTGATCGAATTCATTTTTGGGGTGTTTCTGCCGTGTTTTGGGTTCTTCGTTGGGTTTCGTTGGGTTTTCCGTTGTCATCATGGTGGAAAAGTGTAAATTGTGGGTTTTGGAGAACATCAGGTAGGTTTAGGGGGACTTTTGGGGTGGATTCATGATATATGGGGTTTTCTTCTGTTTTTTTTTTTTGGGGGGGGGGGGGTGATCCAATTTATTTTGGGGGTGTTTTTGACGTGTTTTGGGGTCTCCATTGGGTTTCGTTGCGTTTTCCGTGGTCATCATGGTGGAAAAGGGTAAATTGTTGGTTTTGGAGAACATCAGGTAGGTTTAGGGTGGTTTTGGGATTGGATCCGTGCTTTTTGGGGATTTTCTTCCAGTTTATGGGTGATCCCTTTATTTTTGGGGTGTTCTTGACGTGTTTTGGTGTCTCGTTTTGGGTTTTCGTTTGGTTCATGTTGGTCATCCTGGTGAAAAAGTGTAAATTGTGGGTTTTGGAGAACATCAGGTAGGTTTAGGGGGACTTTTGGTGTGGATCTATGGCTTTTGGGGTTTTCTTTCGTTTTTAGGGTTTATCCCGTTCTTGTTTTGGGTGTTTTTGACTTCTTTTGGGGTCTCCGTTGGGTTTCGTTGGGTTTTCCATGGTCATCATGTTGGAAAATTGTAAATTGTGGGTTTTGGAGATCATCAGGTAGGTTTAGGGTGGTTTTGGGGTGGATCTATGATTTTGAAGGATTTTCTTCCAATTTTGGGTGTGATCCCTTTCTTTTTTTTTTTTTTTTTTTTTTTTTTTTTTTTTTTTTTTTGACGTGTTTTGTGGTCTCCGTTGGGTTTCGTTGGGTTTTCCATGGTCATCAATGTGGAAAAGTGTAAATTGTGGGTTTTGGAGAACTTCAGGTTGGTTTAGGGGGGTTTTTGGTGTGGATCTATGTCTTTTGGGGTTTTCTTTCGTTGTTTGGGTTGAACCAGTTCTTTTTTGGGGTGTTTTTGACGTTTTTGGGGTCTCCGTTGGGTTTTGTTGGGTTCTCGTTGGTCGTTAAGCTAAATGGGAGTGGATTGTGGGTTTTGAAGAAGATCAGGTGAGTTTAGGGTGATTTGGGAGGGAAATGCATAGTTTTGTTTTTTTTTTTTTCTTCTGATCCAGTTCTTTTTTGGGGTGTTTTTGACGTGTTTTGGGGTTTCCGTTGCGTTTTGTTGAGTTCCTAATGGGTTTTATGGTGGGTGGGAGTGGATTTTGGGATTTGGAGAAGATCAGGTAGGTTTAAGGGTTTTCTTGGGGTTAAATCACGTATTTTCTTCTGATCCGGTTTGCTTTTGGGGTGTTTTTGAGGTGTTTTGGGGTTTCTGTTGCGTTTTGTTGAGTTCCTAATGGGTTTTATGGTGGTAGGGAGTGGACTTTGGGATTTGGAGAAGATCAGGTAGGTTTAGGGTGGTTTTGGGATTGGATCCATGCTTTTTGGGGATTTTCTTCCAGTTTTGGGGGTTATCCCGTTCTTTTTTGGGGTGTTTTTGACATGTTTTGATGTCTCTGTTGAGTTTTGTTGGGTTTTCTGTTGGCATCTTGGTGGAAAAGGGTAAATTGTGAGTTTTGGAGAACTTCAGGTAGGTTTAGGGGGACTTTTGGGGTGGATTCATTGTATTTGGGGTTTTCTTCTGTTTTTTGGGGTGATCCTGTTCTTTTTTGGGGTGTTTTTGACGTGTTTTGGGGTTGTCCGTTGGGTTTTGTTGGGTTCTCGTTGGTCATCATTGTGAAAAAGGGTAAATTGTGGGTTTTGGAGAACATCAGGTAGGCTTAGGGGGACTTTTGGGGTGGATCTATGGCATTTGGGTTTTTCTTCTGTTTTTGGGGGAGATCCTGTTCTTTTTTGTTCTTTTTTTTTTTTTTTTTTTTTTTTTTTTTGGCACGTTTTTTGTCTCCATTGGGTTTCATTGGGTTTTCCATGGTCATCATGGTGGAAAAGGGTAAATTTGTGGGTTTTGGAGAACATCAGGTAGGTTTAGGCTGGTTTTGGGATTGGATCTGTGCTTTTTGGGGATTTTCTTCCAGTTTATGGGTGATCCCTTTCTTTTTTGGGGTGTTTTTGACGTGTTTTGGTGTCTCCTTTTGGGTTTTTGTTTGGTTCATGTTGGTCATCATGGTGAAAATTGTAAATTTTTGGGGGGGGAATTTTCTTCCAGTTTTGGGGGTGATCCCGTTCTTTTTTGGGGTGTTTTTGACATGTTTTGGGGTCTCTGTTGGGTTTTGTTGGGTTCTTGTTTTTCATCATGTTGGAAAAGTTTAACTTGCGTGTTTTGGAGAACATCAGGTAGGTTTAGTGTGGTTTTGGGGTGGATCTATGTTTTTTGGGGATTTTCTTCCAGTTTTGGGGGTGATTCCGTTCTTGTTTGGGGTGTTTTTGACTTGTTTTGGGGTCTCCGTTGGGTTTTAGTTGGATTCTCGTTGGTCCTTAAGGGAAATGGGAGTGGATTGTGGGTTTTGAAGAAGATCAGGTGAGTTTAGGGTGGTTTTGCGGGGAAATTCATAGTTTTTGGTGTTTTTTCTTCTGATTCAGTTCTTTTTTGGGGTGTTTTTGACGTGTTTTGGGGTCTCCGTTGGTTTTTGTTGGGTTCTTGTTGTTCATCATGGTGAAAACGGGTAAATTGTGGTTATTGGAGAACATCCGGTAGGTTTAGGGGGACTTTTGGGGTGGATCAACGGCTTTTAGGGTTTTCTTTCGGTTTTGGGGGTGATCCCGCTTTTTTTTTTTTGTGGTGTTTTTGACGTGTTTTGGGGTTTCCGTTGCGTTTTGTTGATTTCCTAATGTTTTTTAAGTTTGTTGGGAGTGGACTTTGGGATTTGGAGAACATCAGGTAGGTTTAGTGTGGTTTTGGGGTGGATCTATTTTTTTGGGGGTTTTCTTTCTTTTTTAGGGGTTATCCTGTTCTTGTTTGGGGTGTTTTTGACTTGTTTTGGGGTCTCCGTTGGGTTTTAGTTGGATTCTCGTTGGTCCTTAAGGGAAATGGGAGTGGATTGTGGGTTTTGAAGATCAGGTGAGTTTAGGGTGGTTTTGCGGGGAAATTCATAGTTTTTGGTGTTTTTTCTTCTGATTCAGTTCTTTTTTGGGGTGGTTTTGACGTGTTTTGGGGTCTCCGTTGTTTTTTGTTGGGTTCTTGTTGTTCATCATGGTGAAAACGGGTAAATTGTGGTTATTGGAGAACATCCGGTAGGTTTAGGGGGACTTTTGGGGTGGATCAACGGCTTTTAGGGTTTTCTTTCGGTTTTGGGGGTGATCCCGCTTTTTTTTTTTGTGGTGTTTTTGACGTGTTTTGGGGTTTCCGTTGCGTTTTGTTGATTTCCTAATGTGTTTTAAGTTTGTTGGGAGTGGACTTTGGGATTTGGAGAACATCAGGTAGGTTTAGTGTGGTTTTGGGGTGGATCTATGTTTTTTTGGGGTTTTCTTTCTTTTTTAGGGGTTATCCTGTTCTTGTTTGGGGTGTTTTTGACTTGTTTTGGGGTCTCCGTTGGGTTTTAGTTGGATTCTCGTTGGTCCTTAAGGGAAATGGGAGTGGATTGTGGGTTTTGAAGAAGATCAGGTGAGTTTAGGGTGGTTTTGCGGGGAAATTCATAGTTTTTGGTGTTTTTTCTTCTGATTCAGTTCTTTTTTGGGGTGTTTTTGAGGTGTTTTGGGGTTTCCGTTGGGTTTCGTTGAGTTCCTAATGGGTTTTATGGTGGTTGGGAGTGGACATTTGGATTTGGAGAACATCAGGTACGTTTAGAGTGGTTTTGGGATTGGATCCGTGCTTTTTGGGGTTTTCTTTGGTTTTGGGGGTGATCCTGTTCTTGTTTGGGGTGTTTATGACGTGTTTTGGGTTCTCCGTTGGGTTTCGTTGCGTTTTCCGTTGTCATCATGGTGGAAAAGTGTAAATTGTGGGTTTTGGAGAACATCAGGTAGGTTTAGGGGGACTTTTGGGGTGGATTCATGATATATGGGGTTTTCTTCTGTTTTTTTTTTTTTTGGGGGGGGGGGGTGATCCAATTCATTTTGGGGGTGTTTTTGACGTGTTTTGGGGTCTCCATTGGGTTTCGTTGTGTTTTCCGTGGTCATCATGGTGGAAAAGGGTAAATTGTTGGTTTTGGAGAACATCAGGTAGGTTTAGGTTGGTTTTGGGATTGGATCTATGGTTTTGGGGGATTTTCTTTTGTTTTTGGGGGTGATCCCGTTCTTTTTTGGGGTGTTTTTGACGTGTTTTGGGGTCTCCGTTGGTGTTCCTTGGGTTTTCCGTGGTCATGGTGGTGGAAAATTGTAAATTGTGTGTTTTGGAGAACTTCAGATAGGTTTAGGGGAATTTTGGTTGGATTCATGGTATTTGGTCTTTTCTTCTGTTTTTTTTTGGGTGATCCTGTTCTTTTTTGGGGTGTTTATGACGTGTTTTGGGGTCTCCGTTGGGTTTTAGTTGGGTTCTTGTTGGTCATCATGGTGAAAAAGTGTAAATTGTGGCTTTTGGAGAACATCAGGTAGGTTTAGGGGGACTTTTGGGGCAGAGTCATGTTTTTTGGTGTTTTCTTCTGTTTCTTGGGGTGGTCCCGTTCTTTTTTGGGAAATTTTTGAGGTGTTTGGGGGTCTCCGTTGGGTTTTGTTGTGTACTCGTTGGTCATCGTGGCGGAAAATGGTAAATTGTGGGTTTTGGAGAACATCAGGTAGGTTTAGGGGGACTTTTGGTGTGGATCTATGGCTTTTGGGGTTTTCTTTCGTTGTTGGGGTTGAACCAGTTCTTTTTTGGGGTGTTTTTGACGTTTTTGGGGTCTCCGTTGGGTTTTGTTGGGTTCTCGTTGGTCGTTAAGCTAAATGGGAGTGGATTGTGGGTTTTGAAGAAGATCAGGTGAGTTTAGGGTGATTTGGGAGGGAAATGCATGGTTTTGTTTTTTTTTCTTCTAATCCAGTTCTTTTTTGGGGTGTTTTTGACGTGTTTTGGGGTTTCCGTTGCGTTTTGTTGAGTTCCTAATGGGTTTTATGGTGGGTGGGAGTGGATTTTGGGATTTGGAGAAGATCAGGTAGGTTTAAGGGTTTTCTTGGGGTTAAATCACGTATTTTCTTCTGATCCGGTTTGCTTTTGGGGTGTTTTTGAGGTGTTTTGGGGTTTCTGTTGCGTTTTGTTGAGTTCCTAATGGGTTTTATGGTGGTAGGGAGTGGACTTTGGGATTTGGAGAAGATCAGGTAGGTTTAGGGTGGTTTTGGGATTGGATCCATGCTTTTTGGGGATTTTCTTCCAGTTTTGGGGGTTATCCCGTTCTTTTTTGGGGTGTTTTTGACATGTTTTGATGTCTCTGTTGAGTTTTGTTGGGTTTTCTGTTGGCATCTTGGTGGAAAAGGGTAAATTGTGAGTTTTGGAGAACTTCAGGTAGGTTTAGGGGGACTTTTGGGGTGGATTCATTGTATTTGGGGTTTTCTTCTGTTTTTTGGGGTGATCCTGTTCTTTTTTGGGGTGTTTTTGACTTGTTTTGGGGTCTCCGTTGGGTTTTAGTTGGATTCTCGTTGGTCCTTAAGGGAAATGGGAGTGGATTGTGGGTTTTGAAGAAGATCAGGTGAGTTTAGGGTGGTTTTGCGGGGAAATTCATAGTTTTTGGTGTTTTTTCTTCTGATTCAGTTCTTTTTTGGGGTGTTTTTGACGTGTTTTGGGGTCTCCGTTGGTTTTTGTTGGGTTCTTGTTGTTCATCATGGTGAAAACGGGTAAATTGTGGGTATTAGAGAACATCAGGTAGGTTTAGGGGGACTTTTGGGGTGGATCTATGTTTTTTGGGGATTTTCTTCCAGTTTTGGGGGTGATTCCGTTCTTGTTTGGGGTGTTTTTGACTTGTTTTGGGGTCTCCGTTGGGTTTTAGTTGGATTCTCGTTGGTCCTTAAGGGAAATGGGAGTGGATTGTGGGTTTTGAAGAAGATCAGGTGAGTTTAGGGTGGTTTTGCGGGGAAATTCATAGTTTTTGGTGTTTTTTCTTCTGATTCAGTTCTTTTTTGGGGTGTTTTTGACGTGTTTTGGGGTCTCCGTTGGTTTTTGTTGGGTTCTTGTTGTTCATCATGGTGAAAACGGGTAAATTGTGGGTATTAGAGAACATCAGGTAGGTTTAGGGGGACTTTTGGGGTGGATCAACGGCTTTTAGGGTTTTCTTTCGGTTTTGGGGGTGATCCCGCTTTTTTTTTTTGTGGTGTTTTTAACGTGTTTTGGGGTTTCCGTTGCGTTTTGTTGATTTCCTAATGTGTTTTAAGTTTGTTGGGAGTGGACTTTGGGATTTGGAGAACATCAGGTAGGTTTAGTGTGGTTTTGGGGTGGATCTATGTTTTTTTGGGGTTTTCTTTCTTTTTTAGGGGTTATCCTGTTCTTGTTTGGGGTGTTTTTGACTTGTTTTGGGGTCTCCGTTGGGTTTTAGTTGGATTCTCATTGGTCCTTAAGGGAAATTGGAGTGGATTGTGGGTTTTGAAGAAGATCAGGTGAGTTTAGGGTGGTTTTGCGGGGAAATTCATAGTTTTTGGTGTTTTTTCTTCTGATTCAGTTCTTTTTTGGGGTGTTTTTGAGGTGTTTTGGGGTTTCCGTTGGGTTTCGTTGAGTTCCTAATGGGTTTTATGGTGGTTGGGAGTGGACATTTGGATTTGGAGAACATCAGGTACGTTTAGAGTGGTTTTGGGATTGGATCCGTGCTTTTTGGGGTTTTCTTTGGTTTTGGGGGTGATCCTGTTCTTGTTTGGGGTGTTTTTGACGTGTTTTGGGTTCTCCGTTGGGTTTCGTTGGGTTTTCCGTGGTCATCATGGTGGAAAAGTGTAAATTGTGGGTTTTGGAGAACATCAGGTAGATTTAGGGTGTTTTTGGGGTGGATCTATGGTTTTGGGGGATTTTGTTCCAGTTTTGGGGTGATCGAATTCATTTTTGGGGTGTTTCTGACGTGTTTTGGGTTCTTCGTTGGGTTTCATTGCGTTTTCCGTGGTCATCATGGTGGAAAAGGGTAAATTGTTGGTTTTGGAGAACATCAGGTAGGTTTAGGTTGGTTTTGGGATTGGATCTATGGTTTTGGGG
Organism: Aythya ferina; assembly: GCF_964211825.1. Lineage (NCBI taxonomy): Eukaryota > Metazoa > Chordata > Aves > Anseriformes > Anatidae > Aythya > Aythya ferina. The sequence goes on along the minus strand of NW_028181257.1, from coordinate 15,621 downwards.
GATTTTCTTTTGTTTTTGGGGGTGATCCCGTTCTTTTTTGGGGTGTTTTTGACGTGTTTTGGGGTCTCCGTTAGTGTTCCTTGGGTTTTCCGTGGTCATGGTGGTGGAAAATTGTAAATTGTGTGTTTTGGAGAACTTCAGGTAGGTTTAGGGGAATTTTGGGGTGGATTCATGGTATTTGGTCTTTTCTTCTGTTTTTTTTTGGGTGATCCTGTTCTTTTTTGGGGTGTTTATGACGTGTTTTGGGGTCTCCGTTGGGTTTTCGTTTGGTTCATGTTGGTCATCATGGTGAAAATTGTAAATTTTTGGGGGGGGGAATTTTCTTCCAGTTTTGGGGGTGATCCCGTTCTTTTTTGGGGTGTTTTTGACATGTTTTGGGGTCTCTGTTGGGTTTTGTTGGGTTCTTGTTTTTCATCATGTTGGAAAAGTTTAACTTGCGTGTTTTGGAGAACATCAGGTAGGTTTAGTTTGGTTTTGGGGTGGATCTATGTTTTTTGGGGATTTTCTTCCAGTTTTGGGGGTGATTCCGTTCTTGTTTGGGGTGTTTTTGACTTGTTTTGGGGTCTCCGTTTGGTTTTAGTTGGATTCTCGTTGGTCCTTAAGGGAAATGGGAGTGGATTGTGGGTTTTGAAGAAGATCAGGTGAGTTTAGGGTGGTTTTGCGGGGAAATTCATAGTTTTTGGTGTTTTTTCTTCTGATTCAGTTCTTTTTTGGGGTGTTTTTGAGGTGTTTTGGGGTTTCCGTTGGGTTTCGTTGAGTTCCTAATGGGTTTTATGGTGGTTGGGAGTGGACATTTGGATTTGGAGAACATCAGGTACGTTTAGAGTGGTTTTGGGATTGGATCCGTGCTTTTTGGGGTTTTCTTTGGTTTTGGGGGTGATCCTGTTCTTGTTTGGGGTGTTTTTGACGTGTTTTGGGTTCTCCGTTGGGTTTCGTTGGGTTTTCCGTGGTCATCATGGTGGAAAAGTGTAAATTGTGGGTTTTGGAGAACATCAGGTAGATTTAGGGTGTTTTTGGGGTGGATCTATGGTTTTGGGGGATTTTGTTCCAGTTTTGGGGTGATCGAATTCATTTTTGGGGTGTTTCTGACGTGTTTTGGGTTCTTCGTTGGGTTTCGTTGCGTTTTCCGTGGTCATCATGGTGGAAAAGTGTAAATTGTGTGTTTTGGAGAACATCAGGTAGGTTTAGGTTGGTTTTGGGATTGGATCTATGGTTTTGGGGGATTTTCTTTTGTTTTTGGGGGTGATCCCGTTCTTTTTTGGGGTGTTTTTGACGTGTTTTGGGGTCTCCGTTGGTGTTCCTTGTGTTTTCCGTGGTCATGGTGGTGGAAAATTGTAAATTGTGTGTTTTGGAGAACTTCAGGTAGGTTTAGGGGAATTTTGGGGTGGATTCATGGTATTTGGTCTTTTCTTCTGTTTTTTTTTGGGTGATCCTGTTCTTTTTTGGGGTGTTTATGACGTGTTTTGGGGTCTCCGTTGGGTTTTAGTTGGGTTCTTGTTGGTCATCATGGTGAAAAAGTGTAAATTGTGGGTTTTGGAGAACATCAGGTAGGTTTAGGGGGACTTTTGGGGCAGAGTCATGTTTTTTGGTGTTTTCTTCTGTTTCTTGGGGTGGTCCCGTTCTTTTTTGGGAAATTTTTGAGGTGTTTGGGGGTCTCCGTTGGGTTTTGTTGTGTACTCGTTGGTCATCGTGGCGGAAAATGGTAAATTGTGGGTTTTGGAGAACATCAGGTAGGTTTAGGGGGACTTTTGGTGTGGATCTATGGCTTTTGGGGTTTTCTTTCGTTGTTGGGGTTGAACCAGTTCTTTTTTGGGGTGTTTTTGACGTTTTTGGGGTCTCCGTTGGGTTTTGTTGGGTTCTCGTTGGTCGTTAAGCTAAATGGGAGTGGATTGTGGGTTTTGAAGAAGATCAGGTGAGTTTAGGGTGATTTGGGAGGGAAATGCATAGTTTTGTTTTTTTTTTTCTTCTGATCCAGTTCTTTTTTGGGGTGTTTTTGACGTGTTTTGGGGTTTCCGTTGCGTTTTGTTGAGTTCCTAATGGGTTTTATGGTGGGTGGGAGTGGATTTTGGGATTTGGAGAAGATCAGGTAGGTTTAAGGGTTTTCTTGGGGTTAAATCACGTATTTTCTTCTGATCCGGTTTGCTTTTGGGGTGTTTTTGAGGTGTTTTGGGGTTTCTGTTGCGTTTTGTTGAGTTCCTAATGGGTTTTATGGTGGTTGGGAGTGGACTTTGGGATTTGGAGAAGATCAGGTAGGTTTAGGGTGGTTTTGGGATTGGATCCATGCTTTTTGGGGATTTTCTTCCAGTTTTGGGGGTTATCCCGTTCTTTTTTGGGGTGTTTTTGACATGTTTTGATGTCTCTGTTGGGTTTTGTTGGGTTTTCTGTTGGCATCTTGGTGGAAAAGGGTAAATTGTGGGTTTTGGAGAACTTCAGGTAGGTTTAGGGGGACTTTTGGGGTGGATTCATGGTATTTGGGGTTTTCTTCTGTTTTTTGGGGTGATCCTGTTCTTTTTTGGGGTGTTTATGACGTGTTTTGGGGTTGTCCGTTGGGTTTTGTTGGGTTCTCGTTGGTCATCATTGTGAAAAAGGGTAAATTGTGAGTTTTGGAGAACATCAGGTAGGCTTAGGGGGACTTTTGGGGTGGATCTATGGCATTTGGGTTTTTCTTCTGTTTTTGGGGGAGATCCTGTTCTTTTTTGTTCTTTTTTGTTTTTTTTTTGACACGTTTTTTGTCTCCATTGGGTTTCGTTGGGTTTTCCATGGTCATCATGGTGGAAAAGGGTAAATTTGTGGGTTTTGGAGAACATCAGGTAGGTTTAGGCTGGTTTTGGGATTGGATCTGTGCTTTTTGGGGATTTTCTTCCAGTTTATGGGTGATCCCTTTCTTTTTTGGGGTGTTTTTGACGTGTTTTGGTGTCTCCTTTTGGGTTTTGTTGGGTTCTTGTTTTTCATCATGTTGGAAAAGTTTAACTTGCGTGTTTTGGAGAACATCAGGTAGGTTTAGTTTGGTTTTGGGGTGGATCTATGTTTTTTGGGGATTTTCTTCCAGTTTTGGGGGTGATTCCGTTCTTGTTTGGGGTGTTTTTGACTTGTTTTGGGGTCTCCGTTGGGTTTTAGTTGGATTCTCGTTGGTCCTTAAGGGAAATGGGAGTGGATTGTGGGTTTTGAAGAAGATCAGGTGAGTTTAGGGTGGTTTTGCGGGGAAATTCATAGTTTTTGGTGTTTTTTCTTCTGATTCAGTTCTTTTTTGGGGTGTTTTTGAGGTGTTTTGGGGTTTCCGTTGGGTTTCGTTGAGTTCCTAATGGGTTTTATGGTGGTTGGGAGTGGACATTTGGATTTGGAGAACATCAGGTACGTTTAGAGTGGTTTTGGGATTGGATCCGTGCTTTTTGGGGTTTTCTTTGGTTTTGGGGGTGATCCTGTTCTTGTTTGGGGTGTTTTTGACGTGTTTTGGGTTCTCCGTTGGGTTTCGTTGGGTTTTCCGTGGTCATCATGGTGGAAAAGTGTAAATTGTGGGTTTTGGAGAACATCAGGTAGATTTAGGGTGTTTTTGGGGTGGATCTATGGTTTTGGGGGATTTTGTTCCAGTTTTGGGGTGATCGAATTCATTTTCGGGGTGTTTTTGACGTGTTTTGGGTTCTTCGTTGGGTTTCATTGCGTTTTCCGTGGTCATCATGGTGGAAAAGGGTAAATTGTGGGTTTTGGAGAACATCAGGTAGGTTTAGGTTGGTTTTGGGATTGGATCTATGGTTTTGGGGGATTTTCTTTTGTTTTTGGGGGTGATCCCGTTCTTTTTTGGGGTGTTTTTGACGTGTTTTGGGGTCTCCGTTAGTGTTCCTTGGGTTTTCCGTGGTCATGGTGGTGGAAAATTGTAAATTGTGTGTTTTGGAGAACTTCAGGTAGGTTTAGGGGAATTTTGGGGTGGATTCATGGTATTTGGTCTTTTCTTCTGTTTTTTTTTGGGTGATCCTGTTCTTTTTTGGGGTGTTTATGACGTGTTTTGGGGTCTCCGTTGGGTTTTCGTTTGGTTCATGTTGGTCATCATGGTGAAAATTGTAAATTTTTGGGGGGGGGAATTTTCTTCCAGTTTTGGGGGTGATCCCGTTCTTTTTTGGGGTGTTTTTGACATGTTTTGGGGTCTCTGTTGGGTTTTGTTGGGTTCTTGTTTTTCATCATGTTGGAAAAGTTTAACTTGCGTGTTTTGGAGAACATCAGGTAGGTTTAGTGTGGTTTTGGGGTGGATCTATGTTTTTTGGGGATTTTCTTCCAGTTTTGGGGGTGATTCCGTTCTTGTTTGGGGTGTTTTTGACTTGTTTTGGGGTCTCCGTTGGGTTTTAGTTGGATTCTCGTTGGTCCTTAAGGGAAATGGGAGTGGATTGTGGGTTTTGAAGAAGATCAGGTGAGTTTAGGGTGGTTTTGCGGGAAAATTCATAGTTTTTGGTGTTTTTTCTTCTGATTCAGTTCTTTTTTGGGGTGTTTTTGACTTGTTTTGGGGTCTCCGTTGGGTTTTAGTTGGATTCTCGTTGGTCCTTAAGGGAAATGGGAGTGGATTGTGGGTTTTGAAGAAGATCAGGTGAGTTTAGGGTGGTTTTGCGGGGAAATTCATAGTTTTTGGTGTTTTTTCTTCTGATTCAGTTCTTTCTTGGGGTGTTTTTGACGTGTTTTGGGGTTTCCGTTGGGTTTCGTTGAGTTCCTAATGGGTTTTATGGTGGTTGGGAGTGGACATTTGGATTTGGAGAACATCAGGTACGTTTAGAGTGGTTTTGGGATTGGATCCGTGGTTTTTGGGGTTTTCTTTGGTTTTGGGGGTGATCCTGTTCTTGTTTGGGGTGTTTTTGACGTGTTTTGGGTTCTCCGTTGGGTTTCGTTGCGTTTTCCGTTGTCATCATGGTGGAAAAGTGTAAATTGTGGGTTTTGGAGAACATCAGGTAGGTTTAGGGGGACTTTTGGGGTGGATTCATGATATATGGGGTTTTCTTCTGTTTTTTTTTTTTTTTTTGGGGGGGGGGGTGATCCAATTCATTTTGGGGGTGTTTTTGACGTGTTTTGGGGTCTCCATTGGGTTTCGTTGTGTTTTCCGTGGTCATCATGGTGGAAAAGGGTAAATTGTGGGTTTTGGAGAACATCAGGTAGGTTTAGGTTGGTTTTGGGATTGGATCTATGGTTTTGGGGGATTTTCTTTTGTTTTTGGGGGTGATCCCGTTCTTTTTTGGGGTGTTTTTGACGTGTTTTGGGGTCTCCGTTGGTGTTCCTTGGGTTTTCCGTGGTCATGGTGGTGGAAAATTGTAAATTGTGTGTTTTGGAGAACTTCAGATAGGTTTAGGGGAATTTTGGTTGGATTCATGGTATTTGGTCTTTTCTTCTGTTTTTTTTTTGGGTGATCCTGTTCTTTTTTGGGGTGTTTATGACGTGTTTTGGGGTCTCCGTTGGGTTTTAGTTGGGTTCTTGTTGGTCATCATGGTGAAAAAGTGTAAATTGTGGCTTTTGGAGAACATCAGGTAGGTTTAGGGGGACTTTTGGGGCAGAGTCATGTTTTTTGGTGTTTTCTTCTGTTTCTTGGGGTGGTCCCGTTCTTTTTTGGGAAATTTTTGAGGTGTTTGGGGGTCTCCGTTGGGTTTTGTTGTGTACTCGTTGGTCATCGTGGCGGAAAATGGTAAATTGTGGGTTTTGGAGAACATCAGGTAGGTTTAGGGGGACTTTTGGTGTGGATCTATGGCTTTTGGGGTTTTCTTTCGTTGTTGGGGTTGAACCAGTTCTTTTTTGGGGTGTTTTTGACGTTTTTGGGGTCTCCGTTGGGTTTTGTTGGGTTCTCGTTGGTCGTTAAGCTAAATGGGAGTGGATTGTGGGTTTTGAAGAAGATCAGGTGAGTTTAGGGTGATTTGGGAGGGAAATGCATGGTTTTGTATTTTTTTCTTCTAATCCAGTTCTTTTTTGGGGTGTTTTTGACGTGTTTTGTGGTTTCCGTTGCGTTTTGTTGAGTTCCTAATGGGTTTTATGGTGGGTGGGAGTGGATTTTGGGATTTGGAGAAGATCAGGTAGGTTTAAGGGTTTTCTTGGGGTTAAATCACGTATTTTCTTCTGATCCGGTTTGCTTTTGGGGTGTTTTTGAGGTGTTTTGGGGTTTCTGTTGCGTTTTGTTGAGTTCCTAATGGGTTTTATGGTGGTAGGGAGTGGACTTTGGGATTTGGAGAAGATCAGGTAGGTTTAGGGTGGTTTTTGGGATTGGATCCATGCTTTTTGGGGATTTTCTTCCAGTTTTGGGGGTGATCCCGTTTTTTTTTGGGGTGTTTTTGACATGTTTTGATGTCTCTGTTGAGTTTTGTTGGGTTTTCTGTTGGCATCTTGGAAGAAAAGGGTAAATTGTGGGTTTTGGAGAACTTCAGGTAGGTTTAGGGGGACTTTTGGGGTGGATTCATGGTATTTGGGGTTTTCTTCTGTTTTTTGGGGTGATCCTGTTCTTTTTTGGGGTGTTTTTGACTTGTTTTGGGGTCTCCGTTGGGTTTTAGTTGGATTCTCGTTGGTCCTTAAGGGAAATGGGAGTGGATTGTGGGTTTTGAAGAAGATCAGGTGAGTTTAGGGTGGTTTTGCGGGGAAATTCATAGTTTTTGGTGTTTTTTCTTCTGATTCAGTTCTTTTTTGGGGTGTTTTTGACGTGTTTTGGGGTCTCCGTTGGTTTTTGTTGGGTTCTTGTTGTTCATCATGGTGAAAACGGGTAAATTGTGGGTATTAGAGAACATCAGGTAGGTTTAGGGGGACTTTTGGGGTGGATCTATGTTTTTTGGGGATTTTCTTCCAGTTTTGGGGGTGACTCCGTTCTTGTTTGGGGTGTTTTTGACTTGTTTTGGGGTCTCCGTTGGGTTTTAGTTGGATTCTCGTTGGTCCTTAAGGGAAATGGGAGTGGATTGTGGGTTTTGAAGAAGATCAGGTGAGTTTAGGTGGTTTTGCGGGGAAATTCATAGTTTTTGGTGTTTTTTCTTCTGATTCAGTTCTTTTTTGGGGTGTTTTTGACGTGTTTTGGGGTCTCCGTTGGTTTTTGTTGGGTTCTTGTTGTTCATCATGGTGAAAACGGGTAAATTGTGGTTATTGGAGAACATCCGGTAGGTTTAGGGGGACTTTTGGGGTGGATCAACGGCTTTTAGGGTTTTCTTTCGGTTTTGGGGGTGATCCCGCTTTTTTTTTTTTTGTGGTGTTTTTGACGTGTTTTGGGGTTTCCGTTGCGTTTTGTTGATTTCCTAATGTGTTTTATGTATGTTGGGAGTGGACTTTGGGATTTGGAGAACATCAGGTAGGTTTAGTGTGGTTTTGGGGTGGATCTATTTTTTTGGGGGTTTTCTTTCTTTTTTAGGGGTTATCCTGTTCTTGTTTGGGGTGTTTTTGACTTGTTTTGGGGTCTCCGTTGGGTTTTAGTTGGATTCTCGTTGGTCCTTAAGGGAAATGGGAGTGGATTGTGGGTTTTGAAGAAGATCAGGTGAGTTTAGGGTGGTTTTGCGGGGAAATTCATAGTTTTTGGTGTTTTTTCTTCTGATTCAGTTCTTTTTTGGGGTGTTTTTGACGTGTTTTGGGGTCTCCGTTGGTTTTTGTTGGGTTCTTGTTGTTCATCATGGTGAAAACGGGTAAATTGTGGTTATTGGAGAACATCCGGTAGGTTTAGGGGGACTTTTGGGGTGGATCAACGGCTTTTAGGGTTTTCTTTCGGTTTTGGGGGTGATCCCGCTTTTTTTTTTTGTGGTGTTTTTGACGTGTTTTGGGGTTTCCGTTGCGTTTTGTTGATTTCCTAATGTGTTTTAAGTTTGTTGGGAGTGGACTTTGGGATTTGGAGAACATCAGGTAGGTTTAGTGTGGTTTTGGGGTGGATCTATGTTTTTTTGGGGTTTTCTTTCTTTTTTAGGGGTTATCCTGTTCTTTTTTGGGGTGTTTTTGACTTGTTTTGGGGTCTCCGTTGGGTTTTAGTTGGATTCTCGTTGGTCCTTAAGGGAAATGGGAGTGGATTGTGGGTTTTGAAGAAGATCAGGTGAGTTTAGGGTGGTTTTGCGGGGAAATTCATAGTTTTTGGTGTTTTTTCTTCTGATTCAGTTCTTTTTTGGGGTGTTTTTGAGGTGTTTTGGGGTTTCCGTTGGGTTTCGTTGAGTTCCTAATGGGTTTTATGGTGGTTAGGAGTGGACATTTGGATTTGGAGAACATCAGGTACGTTTAGAGTGGTTTTGGGATTGGATCCGTGCTTTTTGGGGTTTTCTTTGGTTTTGGGGGTGATCCTGTTCTTGTTTGGGGTGTTTATGACGTGTTTTGGGTTCTCCGTTGGGTTTCGTTGGGTTTTCCGTGGTCATCATGGTGGAAAAGTGTAAATTGTGGGTTTTGGAGAACATCAGGTAGGTTTAGGGGGACTTTTGGGGTGGATTCATGATATATGGGGTTTTCTTCTGTTTTTTTTTTTTTTTTTTTGGGGGGGGGGTGATCCAATTCATTTTGGGGGTGTTTTTGACGTGTTTTGGGGTCTCCATTGGGTTTCGTTGTGTTTTCCGTGGTCATCATGGTGGAAAAGGGTAAATTGTTGGTTTTGGAGAACATCAGGTAGGTTTAGGTTGGTTTTGGGATTGGATCTATGGTTTTGGGGGATTTTCTTTTGTTTTTGGGGGTGATCCCGTTCTTTTTTGGGGTGTTTTTGACGTGTTTTGGGGTCTCCGTTGGTGTTCCTTGGGTTTTCCGTGGTCATGGTGGTGGAAAATTGTAAATTGTGTGTTTTGGAGAACTTCAGATAGGTTTAGGGGAATTTTGGTTGGATTCATGGTATTTGGTCTTTTCTTCTGTTTTTTTTTGGGTGATCCTGTTCTTTTTTGGGGTGTTTATGACGTGTTTTGGGGTCTCCGTTGGGTTTTAGTTGGGTTCTTGTTGGTCATCATGGTGAAAAAGTGTAAATTGTGGCTTTTGGAGAACATCAGGTAGGTTTAGGGGGACTTTTGGGGCAGAGTCATGTTTTTTGGTGTTTTCTTCTGTTTCTTGGGGTGGTCCCGTTCTTTTTTGGGAAATTTTTGAGGTGTTTGGGGGTCTCCGTTGGGTTTTGTTGTGTACTCGTTGGTCATCGTGGCGGAAAATGGTAAATTGTGGGTTTTGGAGAACATCAGGTAGGTTTAGGGGGACTTTTGGTGTGGATCTATGGCTTTTGGGGTTTTCTTACGTTGTTGGGGTTGAACCAGTTCTTTTTTGGGGTGTTTTTGACGTTTTTGGGGTCTCCGTTGGGTTTTGTTGGGTTCTCGTTGGTCGTTAAGCTAAATGGGAGTGGATTGTGGGTTTTGAAGAAGATCAGGTGAGTTTAGGGTGATTTGGGAGGGAAATGCATGGTTTTGTATTTTTTTCTTCTAATCCAGTTCTTTTTTGGGGTGTTTTTGACGTGTTTTGTGGTTTCCGTTGCGTTTTGTTGAGTTCCTAATGGGTTTTATGGTGGGTGGGAGTGGATTTTGGGATTTGGAGAAGATCAGGTAGGTTTAAGGGTTTTCTTGGGGTTAAATCACGTATTTTCTTCTGATCCGGTTTGCTTTTGGGGTGTTTTTGAGGTGTTTTGGGGTTTCTGTTGCGTTTTGTTGAGTTCCTAATGGGTTTTATGGTGGTTGGGAGTGGACTTTGGGATTTGGAGAAGATCAGGTAGGTTTAGGGTGGTTTTGGGATTGGATTCATGCTTTTTGGGGATTTTCTTCCAGTTTTGGGGGTTATCCCGTTCTTTTTTGGGGTGTTTTTGACATGTTTTGATGTCTCTGTTGAGTTTTGTTGGGTTTTCTGTTGGCATCTTGGTGGAAAAGGGTAAATTGTGAGTTTTGGAGAACTTCAGGTAGGTTTAGGGGGACTTTTGGGGTGGATTCATGGTATTTGGGGTTTTCTTCTGTTTTTTGGGGTGATCCTGTTCTTTTTTGGGGTGTTTTTGACTTGTTTTGGGGTCTCCGTTGGGTTTTAGTTGGATTCTCGTTGGTCCTTAAGGGAAATGGGAGTGGATTGTGGGTTTTGAAGAAGATCAGGTGAGTTTAGGGTGGTTTTGCGGGGAAATTCATAGTTTTTGGTGTTTTTTCTTCTGATTCAGTTCTTTTTTGGGGTGTTTTTGACGTGTTTTGGGGTCTCCGTTGGTTTTTGTTGGGTTCTTGTTGTTCATCATGGTGAAAACGGGTAAATTGTGGGTATTAGAGAACATCAGGTAGGTTTAGGGGGACTTTTGGGGTGGATCTATGTTTTTTGGGGATTTTCTTCCAGTTTTGGGGGTGATTCCGTTCTTGTTTGGGGTGTTTTTGACTTGTTTTGGGGTCTCCGTTGGGTTTTAGTTGGATTCTCGTTGGTCCTTAAGGGAAATGGGAGTGGATTGTGGGTTTTGAAGAAGATCAGGTGAGTTTAGGGTGGTTTTGCGGGGAAATTCATAGTTTTTGGTGTTTTTTCTTCTGATTCAGTTCTTTTTTGGGGTGTTTTTGAGGTGTTTTGGGGTTTCCGTTGGGTTTCGTTGAGTTCCTAATGGGTTTTATGGTGGTTGGGAGTGGACATTTGGATTTGGAGAACATCAGGTACGTTTAGAGTGGTTTTGGGATTGGATCCGTGCTTTTTGGGGTTTTCTTTGGTTTTGGGGGTGATCCTGTTCTTGTTTGGGGTGTTTTTGACGTGTTTTGGGTTCTCCGTTGGGTTTCGTTGGGTTTTCCGTGGTCATCATGGTGGAAAAGTGTAAATTGTGGGTTTTGGAGAACATCAGGTAGGTTTAGGTTGTTTTTTGGGATTGGATCTATGGTTTTGGGGGATTTTCTTTTGTTTTTGGGGGTGATCCCGTTCTTTTTTGGGGTGTTTTTGACGTGTTTTGGGGTCTCCGTTGGTGTTCCTTGTGTTTTCCGTGGTCATGGTGGTGGAAAATTGTAAATTGTGTGTTTTGGAGAACTTCAGGTAGGTTTAGGGGAATTTTGGGGTGGATTCATGGTATTTGGTCTTTTCTTCTGTTTTTTTTTGGGTGATCCTGTTCTTTTTTGGGGTGTTTATGACGTGTTTTGGGGTCTCCGTTGGGTTTTAGTTGGGTTCTTGTTGGTCATCATGGTGAAAAAGTGTAAATTGTGGCTTTTGGAGAACATCAGGTAGGTTTAGGGGGACTTTTGGGGCAGAGTCATGTTTTTTGGTGTTTTCTTCTGTTTCTTGGGGTGGTCCCGTTCTTTTTTGGGAAATTTTTGAGGTGTTTGGGGGTCTCCGTTGGGTTTTGTTGTGTACTCGTTGGTCATCGTGGCGGAAAATGGTAAATTGTGGGTTTTGGAGAACATCAGGTAGGTTTAGGGGGACTTTTGGTGTGGATCTATGGCTTTTGGGGTTTTCTTTCGTTGTTGGGTTGAACCAGTTCTTTTTTGGTGTGTTTTTGACGTTTTTGGGGTCTCCGTTGGGTTTTGTTGGGTTCTCGTTGGTCGTTAAGCTAAATGGGAGTGGATTGTGGGTTTTGAAGAAGATCAGGTGAGTTTAGGGTGATTTGGGAGGGAAATGCATAGTTTTGTTTTTTTTTTTCTTCTGATCCAGTTCTTTTTTGGGGTGTTTTTGACGTGTTTTGGGGTTGTCCGTTGGGTTTTGTTGGGTTCTCGTTGGTCATCATTGTGAAAAAGGGTAAATTGTGGGTTTTGGAGAACATCAGGTAGGCTTAGGGGGACTTTTGGGGTGGATCTATGGCATTTGGGTTTTTCTTCTGTTTTTGGGGGAGATCCTGTTCTTTTTTGTTCTTTTTTTTTTTTTTTTTTTTTTTTTTTGGCACGTTTTTTGTCTCCATTGGGTTTCATTGGGGTTTTCCATGGTCATCATGGTGGAAAAGGGTAAATTTGTGGGTTTTGGAGAACATCAGGTAGGTTTAGGCTGGTTTTGGGATTGGATCTGTGCTTTTTGGGGATTTTCTTCCAGTTTATGGGTGATCCCTTTCTTTTTTGGGGTGTTTTTGACGTGTTTTGGTGTCTCCTTTTGGGTTTTTGTTTGGTTCATGTTGGTCATCATGGTGAAAATTGTAAATTTTGGGGGGGGGAATTTTCTTCCAGTTTTGGGTGTGATCCCGTTCTTTTTTGGGGTGTTTTTTACATGTTTTGGGGTCTCTGTTGGGTTTTGTTGGGTTCTTGTTTTTCATCATGTTGGAAAAGTTTAACTTGCGTGTTTTGGAGAACATCAGGTAGGTTTAGTGTGGTTTTGGGGTGGATCTATGTTTTTTGGGGATTTTCTTCCAGTTTTGGGGGTGATTCCGTTCTTGTTTGGGGTGTTTTTGACTTGTTTTGGGGTCTCCGTTGGGTTTTAGTTGGATTCTCGTTGGTCCTTAAGGGAAATGGGAGTGGATTGTGGGTTTTGAAGAAGATCAGGTGAGTTTAGGGTGGTTTTGCGGGGAAATTCATAGTTTTTGGTGTTTTTTCTTCTGATTCAGTTCTTTTTTGGGGTGTTTTTGAGGTGTTTTGGGGTCTCCGTTGGTTTTTGTTGGGTTCTTGTTGTTCATCATGGTGAAAACGGGTAAATTGTGGTTATTGGAGAACATCCGGTAGGTTTAGGGGGACTTTTGGGGTGGATCAACGGCTTTTAGGGTTTTCTTTCGGTTTTGGGGGTGATCCCGCTTTTTTTTTTTGTGGTGTTTTTGACGTGTTTTGGGGTTTCCGTTGCGTTTTGTTGATTTCCTAATGTGTTTTAAGTTTGTTGGGAGTGGACTTTGGGATTTGGAGAACATCAGGTAGGTTTAGTGTGGTTTTGGGGTGGATCTATGTTTTTTTGGGGTTTTCTTTCTTTTTTAGGGGTTATCCTGTTCTTGTTTGGGGTGTTTTTGACTTGTTTTGGGGTCTCCGTTGGGTTTTAGTTGGATTCTCGTTGGTCCTTAAGGGAAATGGGAGTGGATTGTGGGTTTTGAAGAAGATCAGGTGAGTTTAGGGTGGTTTTGCGGGGAAATTCATAGTTTTTGGTGTTTTTTTCTTCTGATTCAGTTCTTTTTTGGGGTGTTTTTGAGGTGTTTTGGGGTTTCCGTTGGGTTTCGTTGAGTTCCTAATGGGTTTTATGGTGGTTAGGAGTGGACATTTGGATTTGGAGAACATCAGGTACGTTTAGAGTGGTTTTGGGATTGGATCCGTGCTTTTTGGGGTTTTCTTTGGTTTTGGGGGTGATCCTGTTCTTGTTTGGGGTGTTTATGACGTGTTTTGGGTTCTCCGTTGGGTTTCGTTGGGTTTTCCGTGGTCATCATGGTGGAAAAGTGTAAATTGTGGGTTTTGGAGAACATCAGGTAGGTTTAGGGGGACTTTTGGGGTGGATTCATGATATATGGGGTTTTCTTCTGTTTTTTTTTTTTTTTTGGGGGGGGGGGGGTGATCCAATTCATTTTGGGGGTGTTTTTGACGTGTTTTGGGGTCTCCATTGGGTTTCGTTGTGTTTTCCGTGGTCATCATGGTGGAAAAGGGTAAATTGTTGGTTTTGGAGAACATCAGGTAGGTTTAGGTTGGTTTTGGGATTGGATCTATGGTTTTGGGGGATTTTCTTTTGTTTTTGGGGGTGATCCCGTTCTTTTTTGGGGTGTTTTTGACGTGTTTTGGGGTCTCCGTTGGTGTTCCTTGGGTTTTCCGTGGTCATGGTGGTGGAAAATTGTAAATTGTGTGTTTTGGAGAACTTCAGATAGGTTTAGGGGAATTTTGGTTGGATTCATGGTATTTGGTCTTTTCTTCTGTTTTTTTTTGGGTGATCCTGTTCTTTTTTGGGGTGTTTATGACGTGTTTTGGGGTCTCCGTTGGGTTTTAGTTGGGTTCTTGTTGGTCATCATGGTGAAAAAGTGTAAATTGTGGCTTTTGGAGAACATCAGGTAGGTTTAGGGGGACTTTTGGGGCAGAGTCATGTTTTTTGGTGTTTTCTTCTGTTTCTTGGGGTGGTCCCGTTCTTTTTTGGGAAATTTTTGAGGTGTTTGGGGGTCTCCGTTGGGTTTTGTTGTGTACTCGTTGGTCATCGTGGCGGAAAATGGTAAATTGTGGGTTTTGGAGAACATCAGGTAGGTTTAGGGGGACTTTTGGTGTGGATCTATGGCTTTTGGGGTTTTCTTTCGTTGTTGGGGTTGAACCAGTTCTTTTTTGGGGTGTTTTTGACGTTTTTGGGGTCTCCGTTGGGTTTTGTTGGGTTCTCGTTGGTCGTTAAGCTAAATGGGAGTGGATTGTGGGTTTTGAAGAAGATCAGGTGAGTTTAGGGTGATTTGGGAGGGAAATGCATGGTTTTGTATTTTTTTCTTCTAATCCAGTTCTTTTTTGGGGTGTTTTTGACGTGTTTTGTGGTTTCCGTTGCGTTTTGTTGAGTTCCTAATGGGTTTTATGGTGGGTGGGAGTGGATTTTGGGATTTGGAGAAGATCAGGTAGGTTTAAGGGTTTTCTTGGGGTTAAATCACGTATTTTCTTCTGATCCGGTTTGCTTTTGGGGTGTTTTTGAGGTGTTTTGGGGTTTCTGTTGCGTTTTGTTGAGTTCCTAATGGGTTTTATGGTGGTTGGGAGTGGACTTTGGGATTTGGAGAAGATCAGGTAGGTTTAGGGTGGTTTTGGGATTGGATTCATGCTTTTTGGGGATTTTCTTCCAGTTTTGGGGGTTATCCCGTTCTTTTTTGGGGTGTTTTTGACATGTTTTGATGTCTCTGTTGAGTTTTGTTGGGTTTTCTGTTGGCATCTTGGTGGAAAAGGGTAAATTGTGAGTTTTGGAGAACTTCAGGTAGGTTTAGGGGGACTTTTGGGGTGGATTCATTGTATTTGGGGTTTTCTTCTGTTTTTTGGGGTGATCCTGTTCTTTTTTGGGGTGTTTTTGACTTGTTTTGGGGTCTCCGTTGGGTTTTAGTTGGATTCTCGTTGGTCCTTAAGGGAAATGGGAGTGGATTGTGGGTTTTGAAGAAGATCAGGTGAGTTTAGGGTGGTTTTGCGGGGAAATTCATAGTTTTTGGTGTTTTTTCTTCTGATTCAGTTCTTTTTTGGGGTGTTTTTGACGTGTTTTGGGGTCTCCGTTGGTTTTTGTTGGGTTCTTGTTGTTCATCATGGTGAAAACGGGTAAATTGTGGGTATTAGAGAACATCAGGTAGGTTTAGGGGGACTTTTGGGGTGGATCTATGTTTTTTGGGGATTTTCTTCCAGTTTTGGGGGTGATTCCGTTCTTGTTTGGGGTGTTTTTGACTTGTTTTGGGGTCTCCGTTGGGTTTTAGTTGGATTCTCGTTGGTCCTTAAGGGAAATGGGAGTGGATTGTGGGTTTTGAAGAAGATCAGGTGAGTTTAGGGTGGTTTTGCGGGGAAATTCATAGTTTTTGGTGTTTTTTCTTCTGATTCAGTTCTTTTTTGGGGTGTTTTTGAGGTGTTTTGGGGTTTCCGTTGGGTTTCGTTGAGTTCCTAATGGGTTTTATGGTGGTTGGGAGTGGACATTTGGATTTGGAGAACATCAGGTACGTTTAGAGTGGTTTTGGGATTGGATCCGTGCTTTTTGGGGTTTTCTTTGGTTTTGGGGGTGATCCTGTTCTTGTTTGGGGTGTTTTTGACGTGTTTTGGGTTCTCCGTTGGGTTTCGTTGGGTTTTCCGTGGTCATCATGGTGGAAAAGTGTAAATTGTGGGTTTTGGAGAACATCAGGTAGGTTTAGGTTTGTTTTTGGGGTGGATCTATGGTTTTGGG